>NC_056747.1:181064022-181364022 GCF_019279795.1 Protopterus annectens | reverse complement strand
AGCCAACATACTTGGTCATAAAATCTATATAATAGAAAGTTTATATTCGATATGTTTGGCACATACTCGTTTTTATGCGAGCAGGATACACTGGAGTTTGATAAGAATAATGAGCCATGATAGGAGGTCTCTTAATCGTTGTGACTATGATTAAATAATTTTATATAGTGTTTGATTATGATATAAGCACTTCATAAATTAAATTAAATTAAATAACAAAAAAATTTTTTACAATTTTTTACGGTTTAATAAATGAAATCTTACTGGCCGTTATTTCCCGTACATAAGGAGAACTTTGAGACGGGAATGGTATATTATACCATGTTTTATTATTTTATCACTTACAGTGGTTGCTTGAAAATGTTATATATTGAAGGGCTTCATTTTATACATTTAATGTATATTCGTTTTTTACGAATATGTTATTTTGAGATCTGACCGGAAAAATGAGCCATGACAGGAGACTTCATGATTACTACCATTAGGTTTAAACAACCACACATAATGTTTGGTTGTGATATATGCACCTTATATATTAGCTACTATGAATATTATTATGTTCTACTGCAAAATTTTATTGGCAGTCATTTTCCGTAAATAAGGAGAACTGTTATTCATTTTGATACGGGAGAGACATATTGTATCGCTCACAGTTTTTGCTTGAGAGTTTCTGCTTGGGAATGTTGCACGTTTTCTGCATCGGCAGCTGTGTGCATTTTTTGCAAAAGACAGTTTGTTATTATGCTATATGAACACTTTTTATGTATTAAGAAAGTTATGAGCACTTTAAATGTTGGAAACTTTGGAAATCCCTTTAATTCTTTAATTGATTCATTATTGTTTAATTGAAGTATTTGAAAGACCCGCCAAAATGTTTTCATCTGTGCACATAAAAAGAAAAAGTCTCTACTCATAATTGTAACTTGATCTGAAGAAGCATAGCTTGTCTATGCGAAAGCGCTCATTTTATCTTATTTTACAATAAATTTTATTCTTGTTTGCTACAAACGGAGGTATTGGTTTATACGTGGTGACTCCTTCTGTTTCCTGACATACTTCGTTTGCTTCACTACTGTCGGAAGGTGTCTTTGAGTACCAAGAGCAGTTTTATCCGTAATACAAGAACAAATTACATCCATGGCCTCATAATGGGTTTTCAACCCAACAAGCAAAAATTTCTGTATAATACATAGCATTTCTTAACTGTTCATAAAGAAACAGTATCATTTACCTGCTATTTAGATCACACAATTATTTATTTTATTTTATTTATCCTTTGTTGACTGAGTTACTGCCACTAGGCTAGTGGCTTCCTTTCAGGGATAGACCAAGGTGGTATTTCTACTACAAGGGCAAGTTTGGCCAGGGGATCATGGAACTTCCTCTACTCTTTTCAATAGGTACTGTGGGATCATTTACATCCCCCTGAACTACCACCATTTCAAGCAGATGAGATCTCATTTTAACATGACATCCAAATAAAGGGTGGTATCAGCAATGCGTTAAAGCATAAATACTTAAAAAAATATATCATATTTTACATATTTACATCAAATACAGTATTCAGTACCATAAAGTACTAAAATTACCCCCATTCCAGCTTAAAACCCTAGGTTTTGAGCTTAAGTAGGGGGTTGTGGAACATGGACAACCCATCCAAGTACAGGAAGAAGTTTCATTTTGCTGACAGCTTAGAAGCAAACACAATGTCAGGGTGGAGTGTCAGCAAAAGGCTACAAAATCAGTATTACTAAGGCCATAAGTAACCCATGCAATGACAGCATACCACAATGTCACTGTTTCATGAAAAAAAATAATCACAGATTTCTCATTTACTAGTCCAGTGCTGGCCACTACATCTCCAACTCCAAATTCTAGCAATGGAGCTTCTCACAAACCAAAGGTACTAATATTTAGGATATATTTAATGGGGGAAATACAAACAGTATTCAGTTTCTTCTGAAACTCTGTATGTAGTTTACCTGTTTTCTACAGAAACATCCTTGCTTTTTCAGCCTCTTTTGGCACTGCCATTCTCAATTCCTTCCACTATGCTATATGAGGAACTAAAATTCCTGGTAGCTTCTATGTTTTTTTTTTTTTTTTTTTTTTAATTGTTCCTGCTGCTGAAAGTCCAGGTAATGTTACTAGTAACTCTGTTCAGGTAATAATGTTTCATTATGCTATTCAAAAAGCAGCACTAACTTCATTGTTGGAATCCTCATGTTCAACTGCATTTACACTTATTTAATTCCAATGTTTTCTCTTTCATAGTAGAGTTTGCAGCTCTATCATTTGTTAATTTCTGTTTTACCTTTCCAATGAGCTAAAATGCATTTCCTGCTGAAGGCACAAGTAACAAACTTTGACCTTGGTTTGGATTCTCTCCTTTTGGTATTTTTATTATATACTCTTTTCTACAGGTCCTGTGCTTTTTAACATGTCCTGGTATACTAAGGGATCACCACTCAGATTTTTTTGTGAGTTAGTGCAGTGCTTTATAACACTTTTGAATGGTATTTTCATTATTTCCAGGTTTCTTTGCAATAAGAAATTGTCCTCTTGGATGTCTACCATACAATACTTCAAAAGGTGTAAACCAGGTTAATGCTTGTGGCTTCTTTCACATTGCAAACAAGTAGGGTAACAACAGACCCCAGTTTGTACCATCTGTTTCAGTTACTTTTCTTATCATTAGTTTCAGTGTTTTATTGAACCCCTCCTAAAAAAACATCAGTCAATGGATGTCAAATTGATATATTTTTTTGTCCTCACAGTAGTTTATGTTGTAACCTGTAATATTCATTGTTTACAACTAATGCTATTTAGTCATTTTTTTTTCTTTTATTTTTCTCTTGATGTACCTGAAATCTGCTTGTTTTATATGAATATTATTATTTAGTCTTATTTTGTATATTGAGTACTAAATTTTTCATTTATCTGTATTGGAGCTTATCTCCCCAGGCCTCTACTGAAAATGGACATGTATCCAGCTAGACCAGCCCGTTCAACAAATGTAAAATAAATTTTTAACTGTTTAACCTAAAAACAATTGGCACAACTGCTGTATAAACATTGACACAAAGGTTGTGGCTTGGTTGGTAAGTATCTCTTTAGGAAAACCCATTCAAGAGATTAATAGCAATGATTCTCTATCAGTAGACTTACCATTAACCTTATGTA
Source organism: Protopterus annectens (assembly GCF_019279795.1). Taxonomy (NCBI): domain Eukaryota; kingdom Metazoa; phylum Chordata; order Ceratodontiformes; family Protopteridae; genus Protopterus; species Protopterus annectens. Next base: position 181,360,839 of record NC_056747.1, on the reverse strand, counting down.
ATGGTATAGCTTCTGGAAATTTTTATGGCATAAGATATAGTGATGCTTTGTCTACTGCAATTTCTGCCCAAAGGGTCTGTCAACTAGTCCACTTATCCAGTAACCAAAATATAATTAATTAATTGATAGAGAGATAGATTTTACTAGTGGTCCAACAATGTCCATAGGAACACATTCAACTAGCACATCTACAACAACCACTAGACTCAAGGGATTCTTTGATCTAGGTCAGGCTCTGATTTTTCTGACATTCTGGACAGGACAAACATATTTTTTTCCTATTTCTTTTATAAATCTTGGACAATAAATTTGACTGACAGGCTATAGTTTTAACCACTCCCAAGTGACCTCCAAGTATATGATTATGTGCAAATTTTTTTGTTTTATTTATTTTTTAACTTGTTTACTGACTAATGTTTATACAGCAGTTGTGCCAATTGTTTGCATTAGTAACTGTATTTAGAGCACAACCTAGAGCTGTTTACTGAATTTCCTGTTTGCACTTATTTTTAAAATTGTTTTTTTCTCAAAACTTGCATTTTATCTGTCTTTGGCCTAGCACTCTTGTGTGGGGTCATTTACTGCACTGTTATAACTTGTTGATACTTGTGAACCTCTGCTATCTCTGAAAAAACAAAAAATCTTGCTTTTTTCCCACTTTTCTGAGATTTAAAAAAGTTCAGTTACAGGCTTGCTGTTCTTGAACTGTTTGTAAGTTTCTTTGAGGCCATTTTTGGTTGGGCTAAAGGGAAGTCTCTGTTGATCAGTGGCAGTGAAAAATATTGAGCAGCCTGCATGCCCCTGTGGGAGTGGTTACTGACTTGAAACTGTAGTTTTATTGGCCATTTTGGGTCAATTCCAAAACTCCTTCATCTTCCTCCCTTAAAACCCTCTTTTGCGTGGTTTTGCGCGTTTTTGAGCATAGCGCAACAGCGGGCAGCGCCGCCTAATTGGGTTTAAACTATTCCTGGCTCCACAAAGTCTGCTCTTCACTTTTTCCCTTAGAACTGCTCTCTCTCTCAATTTAAACACCATATTCTCATTCTAAGGCCCTTCACTGGTCCAATTAAGTAATCCTACAAGTTAGCACTATTAAACCATAAGCACTACTTACTCTTATACTCTCTACGATTACCCTGTCCTCTATTGGTCCATCTTAAATTCAGTTTCCCTATATTACTCTAGCATGTCCAAAGGTCAGTCAATGGTTTCCTCTCCAGTCCAGCTGGTGAATCAGGGAATTTTGAGGCAATGTTACAACTGTCTCATGTACACGGACAACCCTCTCCTCCTCCAAACAGGTTCAAATATATGTGAGAGATGCAACTATTTAGCCAAACTGGAGGCTGAGCTCTCTCATCTCAAAACTGGTGTAACCAGTCAGGAGGAGAAGGTAACCTCACACAACACAATTCCAGTATCACATAGTCCCACCACATCAGCAACCAAACACATAAATACACAAAAACATACTGAGGCTCTAAATAAAAATCTACCTAAGCAACAGAGACCTCCAAAGCAGACATCCAAGCAAACGCTACCTCAAAACAAAACACGCACAACACATAACCCACAAAGTCAGTGTGCCAAGCAGCCACAGCCCTTAAGGCTGAATAACACACCTGATACTCTTGTAATAGGTGACTCTATTGTCAGACACACAGACGTCCCGCTCACCAGGCTGAATAAAGAGAAGGTCACGGTGAGCTGCCTGTCGGGTGCTAGGATCCACCACATAATGCAAGCACTCAGGTCACTCCAAAGCAAATACAAATATGACTCAGTTATTGTACATGCTGGTGTGAATGACCCGAGACATACCTCCCTGGACTACATGAAAAGAGACATAGAGGAGCTCTCTGATCATGTAGCCCAGGCTGGTATGACCCTGACCTTGAGCAGCATCTTACCCTCACCTAGAATGATGCCACAGTACAAAGACAAAATGATCGATTTTAACAATTGGCTAAAATTTTGGTGTCATTCAAAGGGGACCCAGTGTCTGTCAGCCTGGGATGACATGCTCGACAAGCCACGTTGCTTCGCTAGGGACAGCTTGCACCTGTCACCACTGGGCTTTCGGATATTGGCAAAGGCTCTTGCCACCCCATAGTGCCTTTTTAGGCAAGGTTCAAAAGTCAAACCCACCCCACAGACAGCACAAGGAACAAGAAACTAAGGGTAATGCTGCTAAACGCCAGAAGTCTTAACCTCAAGATGCATGCACTCGAAGCTCTCCTCAGTATGGAGAACATCGATATCTGTGCAGTGACAGAAACCTGGTTCAAGGCTCCAGAGAGCACCCCAGCACTACCAGGCTATACCTCATATCATGCTTTTCGCCCCAAAACCCGGACCGAACCACAAAGGAGGGGAGTTTCCATATTTATCAAGGATATCCACACCTCCAGGTTAGTGGCATCGCACGAAGTATTGGAGACCATCCATGTGCAACTAACAGTGGGCAAGACTGCTTTTCAGTTTATAGCATCCTACAGACCACCCTCTCAAAGTCAGGAATCCCACTTGGCTTTCCTGAAAACATTGGAGAACATGAAGATCTCTCCGAACACCATTATATTGGGTGACTTCAACTACCCAAACATTGACTGGGAGTACTACTCAAGCCCCAGCACCTTAGACCAAAGGTTCCTGGAAATTATAAACTCAAATGCTATGGAACAACTAGTCACCACTCCCACAAGAGGGGACAACATACTAGACCTGATCATTACCAACATGGGGACTCTATGCTCCACACCAGAAGTATATCCCTCATTGGTAAGATCAGACCATAAATTAATTTCCCTGGATGTCCACATCCCGACCCCACCCCCAGCCCAGAAAACCGCAGTGAAAAACTTCTCAAAAGTGAACTTCTCACTTCTCAAAACCGAAGTGGAATCCTTCAAGGCCCCAGGGCCAGTGGAAACTACGGCCCAAACTGCAGAATCCTATATAAACGCATTCTACGGACATCTCCAGGAATGCATGGATCATGCTATCCCAAACAAAACCAAGACTCAATCATCCAAAGGCAGGTGTCCAGTCTGGTGGACTCCTGCCATAAATAAACTGTACAACAGGAGGAAGCTACTACATGATAGAGCAAAATCCCTAATAGGGAAGGCATCTCTGATCAGTACTAGCAAAAAATTACGATCCCTCATAAAATCCTCCAAGGCCAGCTTCGAGAGAAAAATTGCACAGGACACCAAAGACAATCATAAGGCTTTTTTCAGTTATGTAAGAAACCTGGGATGCAACTCCCAGACTTGTTCTGAGTTGATTCTAAACGACAAAAAATACACTGAACCCACAGACATCGCCAATATCCTGGCAGACAGGTTCAGTGCAAACTTCTCCACCCCTCTCCCCCAAAAGAGCAAGTATCTATCCCGGCAGAGGGCTGCCTCCCAAACATCTCTGATGCTCAGGTGAAGGCTGCCCTCTCCAAAGCAAAAAACACTGCTTCCATGGGACCAGATGGCGTCCCAGGTTGCGTCCTACATGAACTCCAAGAGGAACTAATCCCTCAAATAAAACAGCTATACAATCTCAGCCTCACTACAGGATATGTGCCCAAAGAATGGCGTACAGCAACAGTGGTCCCACTCCACAAAGGTGGAGCCTCTACGGACCCTGGAAACTATCGCCCCATAAGCCTGACTAGCTTAGTCTACAAGGCTATGGAGAGGATCATCATGGAGCTCATAAACAAAGACATTGGGGACCTACAGACACTAGATCCTACCCAGTTCGGCTTTGTCAAGGGAGATCCTGCCTTTTGAACCTGGTTGACTTCTTTGAAACAGTCACCAAAGCCATAGATGAGGGGAAGGTAGTCCACACAGCCTATCTGGACCTTGCAAAGGCATTTGACACAATACCCCACTCGGGCATCATAGATAAGCTATCCAGCTTAAATATAAACCCCTATGTCACAAGATGGGTTGCAAACTGGCTCAAAGACAGAACCCACAGAGTGAGAGTTGCTGGAGCCATGTCCGACTCGAAACCGGTCACAAGTGGTGTCCCACAGGGTTCTGTCCTGGGACCACTCTTGTTCAGTATATACTTTTCCGAGGTACAGGCAAATGTGGGAGGACTATGGCTCACCAAGTTCGCAGACGACTGCAAACTGGGTGCCATAATCAACTCTCCAGCTGACACAAACATCCTTCAAAAAGGTCTCACAGAGACAGATAACTGGTGCCAGTGCCATGGTTTAAAGCCAAATGCCAAAAAATGTATAGTCATACCCTTTGGCAAAAACAATGTGCCCACAAATTACCACATAGGCGGAAACCCATTAAGTACAGAGAAAGTTATTAGGGACCTGGGGACCCAAGTTGATAGCAATCTCTCCTTTGAAAACCACATTGCCAAAGTGGTTAGAAAAACCTTCTACATAGCCCACCTCATCACGAAGGGTTTCACATCTAGATCAAGAGAGGTAATCATGCCCCTTTATTCATCCCTCATCAAGCCCATCATAGAATACAATGCCCCTTTTGGGATGTACCTTACCCGATACCTGCAGCAATTAGAAAGACCCCAAAAGTATCTCACCAAGAGGATCAAGGCTCTCAAACAGATGCCATATGCTGCTCGGTTAAAAAAACTCCAGCTCTACTCAGTTGCATACCGCCTACTTCGAGGCGATCTATGCCTGACATACAAAGCTATGTCAAATCCAGAATTAATGGACATGCTCCACCTCAGTAAATCTAAATCCCTTAGAGCCACATGCTCGAGGGACTTGAACCTCAGCACAGAAATAAATAGAACTTGCTGGAGGGACAGGTTCATAACCCAGAGGCTCCCTTCGCTCTGGAATAGAATTCCAGTTCATGTGAGGCAGAGCACCTCACTGAATCTCTTCAAGAAGAATCTTGATAGGTGGATGGGGGATCGTAGGTTTGTCCCAGGGATTACTCCCGTGTCACTATTAGACAGAGGCACAGTAAACTAAACCTTAAAAAGGGCACAGTATACTCAAATCAAGGGGTGGCGTAAGCCATACAGAATCGGGCTAGGCTTATAATTGCCCCAGGGCAGATAGCCTAGTATGAACCTATAAAACCACTGAATACAAGTGTCACTTTCCAGGGGTGACCCAGGAGCAATCTGTTTTTAAGTGACTTGCTCAAAGTTATGCAGTGGGTAAATAGTAATGGCACTAACATTCTGTAAGGCTTTGGTACCAGTAAGTCTTGCAGAATTTCTTCTTTATTCTTACTTAATCAATCTAAGAGACCATTGTTTCATTCAAAATAATGCTAAGTAGGTTTAACTTGTTTTTCATCATCTTCTACTTTTGCTTCTATAGTCTTCCTTGTTTTTACTAAGACATCCACTGCATATTGAGCTTTTTTGAAGTTAATAAGGCCCACCTCTAGGTCTGCTAAATTTAGATTATTCACTTCACTTGTCTCAAAGTGGAAGGTTCAATTTCCATCACAACATACACTGGTATAGGCTCTTTCATATTTTAGTCTTTCTGTGCAAATAATAGCTCTAAACAAAAATTTTCTTCAGTTTACTTTTTTTCCCTCATTCATACATATTTTTTGTCTAAAGTTGCCTTTACCTGAGTTTTCTATTTTAAATTGACAGAAATGGGTTTAGGACACTGAAGTGATTGTTTTTCCCTCTTTTTACACTAATACATTATTTCTTATTTGTTAAGTTCTCCTTTTTAATAATGACTTGCTGCTTAAAAATCCATGTGCGCAGGGATCTCTGTTTCAGCTAGCCAGAAAGTTTCCAGTAATGTCCAAGCTGTGCATTTTTCAAACCTCTTATCTATTTATTTAGTTTTGATTGCACCATTATTAAGGAATTCCTTCTCTTTAGTTCTTATCAGCTCTATTGCCTGCTTTGTAACACTTTCAGACTGTAATTTTTGATGTGTAACTGCCTTCCTTTTACTGGCTGTGTTCTTGCATGCTGCTTTACCATTGTTCATACTTCTACTTTTTCTTCATGTATTTCTGCTTCACTGCCTAATGAATTTCTTCTTTCATGCCTGTATTTGCTTTTTTGCTACATTTTGTACTAGCATTTGCTTTGTGCTTAGCTCAGTAACTTTCAGTTATTCTCTTCAGTAATAGTGCTGGTATCTGTCTATTTTTATCCGTGGGGTATTCTGGTATATTCGTATTTCAATGTGTTCTTATTTCAAGATTCTAATAACTCATAGGGTCATTTTTATCATTTACACATACTCATATGGGTTTTTGCTTAGTAGCTCATAGGCTAACCCCTTTTTATATGTTCTGATTTTTATAGGTGTCCTTGAGAAATACAGTTCAGTCTATATGTGTCTGGTTTGTTTCTTCATTGTTAAGACTAGTTTCCTACTGCAAATCATTTAAATTGTTCAATTCTTGATATAACTTCAACAGGGCTTTAAGTTGGGGAAAATCCCAATAATAATATCATGGGCTAGAGCAGCAAGTATTCCTACATGATGTATTATTTTCCCAAGTGGGTCTGAAAATCTACAGATGCAGTACATTCAGTCTGGTTTATAGGGAGAGATCCGACTAACTCAAATTTCCAATTTGCCAAAAGAAAAGCCTGGTCGAGTGACTTGATCAAGGTCACAGAGTAGGTTAATGAAGGCTTTAGGAATCAAATTCTGTACCTGCCTGTTAATAGTTTATATTTTTAATCCTCTGCACCAATTTCCAGATATTCTTTTTTTTGTCTTTGTAAATAGAAATTATCTCTACTTCTTGCTTATTATTAAGTTTATGCTTGTACACATAGATATTTTCACTAAAGTGACATAACTACCCCAATCCAGTAAACTTTATAGTACTTTCCCTCTCTAATCTTTCACTAATTTCGCCTTTGCACAGTGACAAAATGCAGATTCTATAGGCTTAGCATCTACTTCATCGTACTTCTTGGGCATTTTTGCAGCATTTATTTCAGATATTTGCAGATTCTAGGCAGCAGCACTGTTCTCTTTACTGATACAGATCCTGGTTACATGACCTTTCTTCCATCACCTGTGACAAGTTAACACAGTACTAGGACCATTCTGTTTCAAAGGCAATGCTAACTTGTTTCCTTCTAGTTTAAGGTTTTGACACACATTTCAGTTTTAAACAAAGTACCATTTACCAGAATATGTTTACCTCTTGTGATGAGTTTATTTGAACTTTTGGGATTGCTTCAATATAACAAATTACCTTATATTAACAGACAATGCTCTTTTAAATCCATCAGCAGTAAGCAACTGTATCATTTCTGCTTCACTATTAGCATTAGGCTCTAATCACAATTTAAAAGTATTTTAAAAGTCATGCATTTGAGGTCTTACCAACTTACTGGTTTTAAAAGTCCAACCATGAAGTTTAATAGCTTACATTTCAAGGGTATCACCTACTCTACAATAAAGTTTTTTTTTAGTTTATCATAGTCCTGTTAATCTGTACCCTTCATGGCCATGTATACTTGTAAATAATCTCCAGTCACTTGTGAAGAAAGGATTTTTGCCCATTCATTTTTGATTAAACCCTTTGGTGCAGCCTAATGTTCAAAAGTAACCAAGTATGGTTCTGTATCATCTTCCTTGGATGGCTTCTTTAAGTGTGGTGGAGTTTTGGGGTTCACTAATGGAATGGTGGCAAGTTTCACTTGATCTTGTAAGTTCATTAAATGGTGGTTGTAGCATTCTGTCTCACTAAATGGTGGTGCATAGCATTCCCTCTTTGCACCAGGGTTTCAATTAACTTCATGATTCACTTTGGTTCTGCAAACACTTAAGTAGCACACAGTCACAGCTACACATTTGGTAACTGCAATTAACTCACACAGCTCATGCCAGGGTTACTGCAGTTCATTTCTTAGAGTGGAATGTAATACAGATACACAGACCTAACTTCTTAGCACAAGAAAAAAATAGGAAACTTCAAGTTGCTTAACTTTAGTTGCAATGCAGTAAAATCAATCATTTTAAAATGCAATGGAAAACAGTCACTTTGTCATAAATTATCAGCACACTTACACTTCATTGTAAGCTATTAGCAAAACTAAGAATATAGCTAGTTGGCACTAAATACCACTACTTCTGACTGCTGCTGACACCAGATGTGGTATTTTGTTGACACTGGACATAGAAGTAACTGAAATACAACTTATACAGCTCGCAAGTTGCTTTATCCAAGATTCTAAAGTATATGCTGAAAAAATCATGAGCAGAAAATGTCCTGGTACAGATTTGCAACCATTCAAGTAAAAGTCTGAATATAAAGCTACCTTCTCATCTAGCTAAGAGGAATTTTTTTAGGCTCAAAATGAACCTGTTTCTCATCTGTATCATCCTACTCCATATCCACAGTTACACAGTTTCTTTAGACCTTCACACTCCTGGCCGTTGGAGACATTCTTCCTTCCTGTGACTTCCTCTCAAGTGATGAGAACTCACCTTAGAATGAGACATAATTATAATCTTCACTCAAACTACTTACCTCTAAGACATACATCTTAGATTTAGCTAATGCTAATTAATGCCACATCTTAGTTATGTATCCTGAAACTTTATACTAATAATCTGAATTTTCCAAGAGGATCATTTCCATTTCTTCAGCTGTGCCCCCCAGAGCTTTGACCCATAAATTTGTGTGTTTTTTAGAACTGATTTTCACCAGGTCAAACTATCACTGTGAGGGTTGCATGTTCAACCAGTCTAATAGTAAGCCTCATTCCCATGTGTAGATTTTCGGTAGTCTCCCTACTGAGGTTAATGCTACCTTTGGGAAATGTCTGCATGGCAGGGTCCTTTAACCATACTTTTGCTGACTTTCTTATATGTTATACGCATAAACATTTCCTAACTAAAGATTTTCAATTAATAATTGTACACAAATCCTGCAGAAATCAATACAGGAATAGGTGTGTAATGCACATAGAGTGAGGTACCACTCATTTCCAGGAGTGTTGTATCACCCCAAGGAATCCTATTCTGTGAAGGGAGGCTCTCTCCCATTAGGCGTCCTGTCTTGACCAGGGATTTATTAATGGGAAATGACATCTCTGAGACATGTCCAATACTCAATCCCCACCCCAAGGAGACAAGAACAGACTATGTGTATTCACCCCTCTCACTCCCTGATTGGCTCTTTTAGCACATGGGCTGCTAACTAAATCTAGGTCACCTCTGTCATGTCAGGAGGCCTAACAAATAATGTACAGACAGAGGGGACATGCTCAAAATTATAACTTTGTTTATATTTCAGCTGACTCTGTCTAGAGCTCCCAAATTAACCAAACCTCCTACCACTATCTTCTGAACAATTATCTCACCTTTAAGGATTTTTCTTCCATGACATTGTTGGTTAAGTCTACAATAACTGACATGTCAGTGGTGTAGTATAAACCTGTGAACCTATTGAATTCCTATGAATTTTTTGGAACTTCTGTATACCACATAACATGCTAATCACCACAGCTAGCACATTAGAATTTAAATTATATACTCTACATTCTATTTCCCATATCTACCTATCTATCTAGCTAGCTAACTAGCTATATTATGTCATGGGGTCTTTGCATCAAACTCAAACTTTTTGAACATATTCAAATACACTTTTAATAATGCAATATTCAGTCCTCAAAATCAGTTTTAATTCTGGAACAGTCCATTTATCTTTTTTGTTTCCTTAATGGTCTACCATATATGGGAAATTTAACAAGACTGCTTGCACTAGATATTTGGTATTACTTCTGGAAAAGATTTGCTGTACAGCTTCATTTGGAGACAAAGCTTCAGGAGTCTCTCTCTATAACTCTTGACTATCACAAGTACTGAATTCTCAATTTTCTTGCAGCAATTCTGGATGTTCATCTTCCAGGGCCTTTACCTCTGACAAATTTGTCTTGTACAAATGTTTGTAATTTCTTATGTACTGCTTATCCTCACCATCTACTAGAAGTATTGGTTTAGGTGCTTTACCAACTACTGAATCTTGAAGCTGTATGGCCTTTTGGATTGTTACCTCATCTCGGTCTTGCAAATATGGTGGTCTTCTGCAGCTTCAGTCATAGTAATAGTTCTGTCCTTGCTGATATCTTTCCAGCACAGCCTTTATTTTATGCTGATTCCCTGTCATTACTAATGTAGTTGAAGCAAGCAATCTGTTTTCTAACCTTCTGCACATTAACAGATGAAATGATGAGAATGAGTCACTGCAGCAGAGTATCCCCTAGACTCCAGAACTGCAAGATCACAATCTTTGCAGTTTTTTCTACATCTCTTTCTCATATGATTCTTCCCTGTTTGGATAGTTCCTTCAACTTGCCTTTTAGACTGAGGATAATGTGAAATGGTCATCACATTCCTGAATTCCCAGTCATGAACAAATCTTCTGAATTCCTGACTTTTGTATTCTGGACCTCTGCTAGGTATGAAATCATCTGGCATTTCCTGTCTTCAGTATATAGATCGTAATACACTAATCACATTCACTTCCCATGTTTATCCATTTGGTGACTTAACTAAACCTGAAATAAAAATACACATATATGAGATACAAGGCTTCTCTGAGCAAGAACATATCTGTGCCCATTCTTCACATGGAGAGTTTGGAACTGGTATGCTGATATCTCTTCTGTCATATTGTTGTCATGTTAGTCATTGTAGATAGCAAAACTCTTGTTCTAATTGAGATGACATAATTGGACAAATATATCTCCTACACTTTGCACTTTAGCATTCCCAGATGTGATTCATGTGTGCACTGTTTTCTCATCTGGCTGTGGATGATTTTATCAACTCTGAACATTAAGCCACCAATAAAATGTATTTCTTTTTTGTAAAATAAGACTGACATTTGTTTCCTTGCTGATGATTTTGCTCGGAGCATCCTTTAACTATATCTTCTTTCACCATCACTACACCTCTAAACTGATTGCACTTTTTTCTTTTGAAACTGATAACAGTGAACAGTGGTAATAATATCCAAATTCTTTCTCTAGCAGTTCTTTATGCTTCTATTCAAATTGACTGCTTTATGTAGTTCTTTGCTTGCTCTATAAATCACTTTCAAATAATACTTCTGTAGATCAAGTAACATAATCTGCAAACCAGAAGCTGCCTTGCAAAGGTTTGTGGCCTGTTTTTTCACCTGAACTTCTTTACCACAGACCTAGTCATGTAATTCTTTGCATTCATACATTATTCATAGGTTCATAGGTAGGTACTAGGCTATCGGCCCTAGGGCCTATACAAGCCTAGCCAAAAAGGTACCCTGGCTTTTACCACCCAAGAAAATTACTTTTCTGTGCCCTTGTCAAGCAGAGCCACAGAGGTGATCCCCGGGGTGACTTTCCTATTTCCCATCCAATCATCAACATTTTTTTTATTGCTAGCAGTTTTTTTACTGCTAACTGTTCCTTTTGTATATAGGCACCTCTTTTGTGCATCTGTACATGCCCTTGACCATTGTAGGACTATAGCTCCTGTACCATTCCTCATCTACTCACAAACACAACTATCTTATTAACATAATATTATTGTAATGTTGGAGCATAAGTAACAAGCTTCCTGAGCATTTCAAATGTCTTATCTTGTCCACAGTTCCATTCACAGGCTTCATCTATTCTCTAAAAGATTTCTTAGAGGCACAGTTATCTCTGACATTTTAGGTACAGACTTTACAAGACAGTATTTCATTCCTAGAAATGTCTGCAATACTTTTCACTTCTGGGCTTGGCATATGTATGATTGCATAGATTTTCAGTGGATTATATTCGGGCTTTCTGACATAAGAATATGATCTATACATTTCAGACTTTATTCTAAATTTACATTTACTTTTATTTAATTTAAAATGACATTGTGCCACTCTATTCTGCAGCTGTATCATTTTATTTTATTTATTTATTTTTTATTTTACTATTTAACTGGGTGTGTACAGTAGTCTGAAGACCTTTCCGGACATGACCTGGCCATCAAACACTCAAATGACAATGATAGCACATTTAACAAGAATACACAGCATACATCAGCATAATTGAATAAGTACATGTAGCACACTAAATGCACCAAATTAGCAGTACATTTGGTAAGCCCTAAAGAATTACTACTGTTAACATACCAATCTCTTAGTATGCTTGACATGTGTCGGGCCCTATACTAATATATCATCAATTATGTTTATAACACCTTCCAATTATTCAATTACCTGGACAACAGCTTTCTGGAATACTTATGATGCTGCTATAATACTAAATGGAATTGTAAACAATCTGTATCTTGCAAGTGGGGTATTAAATGTACACAATTTAGTGATTTATTGATCTAGCTTTATGTGCCAGAAACTTTGGTTTACATCTAGTGGTTAGAGAAAGCTTAGCATCTGGCATTCTAGAGACCGCCTATTCAACTCTAAGGAATGTATTTTACTTAGATATTGTGGGTCAATACAAATGTTAATTTTATTATTTTTCTCAACACTTACCATACTTTTGGACTTGAAGATGGCTGTACAGTGAGCAAAGCTATTTCTGCTCTCCCAGAGTAAAAAAAAATTGAGAAGAAGGAGTACCACTGAAATTATTTGTGTGAAATTCAGTCACTGGCTAAAAAGTGCACTGTCTGGAGGCCAGCAAAGAAGCAGCTTGAAGAACCTGAAAGAAAATTAGCTAGAAAAGGTGGAGAGAAAACTCTGACTGGGAAGAATCCTACAGCTGCTCAACAAAAAAACAGTTATAGACCAGCTTTGGTACAGTATCCTTAGAGGTTTTAATAGAATCTAGAACAGAAGCTGCTGTATCTGTACAAATTGGTGTAACAAAGGAAATTATTTTTTGAGCTATGATACAGAATCGGCTTGACATATTAAGGCCTTGCTGAGCTTTATTCTGGTGACTTCCCAAAAAACACCATCTTCTTTCGGCTGTTCCTGTTAGGGGTCGCCACAGCAGATCATCTGTTTCCATTTTTTCCTGTCCTCTGCATCTTGCTCTGCCACACCAACCACCTGCATGTCCTCTCTCACCACATCCATAAACCTTATCTCAGGCCTTCCTCTTTTTCTTTTACCTGGTAGCTTCATCCTCAGCATCTTTTTCCCAATATACTTAGCAGATGTCCAAACCAACGTAATATTGCCTCTCTGGCTTTGTCTCCAAACCTTCCAACCTGGGTTGACCCTCTAATATAATTATTCCTAATCCTGTCCACCCTCATCACACCCAGTGCAAATCTTAACATCTTTAACTCTGCCACATCCAGTTCAAACTCCTGCCTTTTTGCCAATGCCACTGTCTCCAACCCATATAACATAGCTGGTCTCACTACCCTCTTGTAGACCTTCCCCTTTCACTCTTACTGGTACTCGTCTGTCACAAATCACTCCTGACACTCTTCTCCACCCACTCCATCCTGCCTGTACTCTCTTCTTCACCTCTCTTACAGACTCACCATTACTCTGAACTATTGATCCCAAGTATTTAAACTCATCCACCTTCGCCACCTCTACTCCTTGCATCCTCACCATTCCTCTATCCTCCCTCTCATTCACACACATATATTCTGTCTTAGTCCTGCTGACCTTCATTCCTCTTCTCTCTAGAGCATACCTCCCCAGGGTCTCCTCCACCTGTTCCCTACTCTCACTACAGATCACAATGTCATCTGCAAACATCATAGTCCACGGGGACTCCTGTCTGATCTCGTCTGTCAACCTGTCCATCACCATTGCAAATAAGAAAGGGCTCATAGCTGATCCTTGATGTAATCCCACCTCCACCTTAAACGCATCCATCACTCCCACCGCAGACCTCACTGCTGTCACACTACCCTTGTACATATCCTGTACCACTCTTACATACTTCTCTGACACTCCCGACGTCCTCATACAATACCACAACTCCTCTCTAGGCACCCTGTCATATGCTTTCTCTAAGTCTACAAAAACACAATGCAACTCCTTCTGACCTTCTCTGTACTTCTCCATCAACACTCTCAGAGCAAACATTGCATCTGTAGTGCTCTTTCCTGGCATGAAACCATACTGCTGATCACTAATCATCACATCCCTTCTTAACCTAGCTTTCACTACTCTTTCCCATAACTTCATGCTGTGACTGATCAATTTAATCCCTCTGTAGTTACTACAGCTCTGCACATCATCCTTATTCTTAAAAATCGGTACCAAAACATTCCTCAGGCATCCTCTCACTTTCCAAGATTTCATTAAACAATCTGGTTAAAAACTCCACTGCCATTTCACCAAAACACCTCCATGCCTCCACATGTATGTCATCTAGACCAACAGCCTTTCCATTCTTCATCCTCTTCATAGCTATCCTTACTTCCTCCTTGCTAATCCATTGTACTTCATGATTCACTATACCCACATCATCCAACCTTCTCTCCCTCTCATTCTCTTCATTCATCAACTCCTCAAAGTACTCTTTCCATCTCCTCAACACACTCTCCTCACTTGTGAGTATGTTTCCCTCATTATCCTTTATCACCTTTACCTGCTGCACATCTTTCCTAGCTCGGTCCCTCTGTCTAGCCAATCGGTACAGATCCTTTTCTCCCTCCTTAGTGTCCAACCTTTCATACAACTCTTCATATGCCTTATCCTTAGCCTTTGCCACCTCTCTCTTTGCCATGAACATCATCTCCTTATAATCCTGTCTACTTTCTTCATCTCTCTGACAATCCCACTTCTTTGCCAACCTCTTTCTCTGTATACTCTCCTGTACTTCCTCATTCCACCATGTCTCCTTGTCATCCTTCCAAGCACCTTTCTAGCCGTCTCCCTTACTAGCTCTGCTGTAGTTACCCAGCTATTTGGTAACTCTTCACTGCCACCCAGTGCCTGTCTTAACTCATCCCTGAACTCCATCTCACAATTACCCTTTTTCAATTTCCACCATTTGATACTTGGTGCTGCCCTCACACTCCTCCTCCTCTTTTTGATCACCAATGTCATTCTACAAACCACCATCCTATGCTGCCTAACTACACTTTCCCCGGTCACCACTTTACAGTCTCCAATCTCCTTCAAACTGGTCCTCCTACATAAGATATGATCCACCTGTGTGCATCTTCCTCCACTCTTGTATGTCACCCTATGCTCCTCCCTCTTGTTAAAATACGTATTCACCACAGCCATATCCATCCTTATCACAAAATCCGCTACCATCTGACCTTCTGCATTCCTTTGTTTAACACCGTACCTACCCATCACTTCCTCATCCCCTCTGTTCCCTTCACCAACATGCCCACTGAAATCTGCTCCAATCACCACTCTCTCACCCTTGGGTACAGTCATCACCACTTCATCCAACTCACTCCAAAGTTTTTCTTTCTCATCCATCACACACCCAACTTGTGGAGCATATGCACTAACAACATTCATCATTACACCATCAATTTCCAGCTTCATAAACATCACTCTATCCAACATTCTTTTCACCTCCAAAACACTCTTAGCATAATGTTCATTCAGGATAACCCCTACGCCATTTCTCCTCCTATCCACACCATGATAAAACAATTTGAACCCACCTCTGATACACCTAGCCTTACTCCCCTTCCATCTGGTCTCGTGCACACACAATATACCAACTTTCCTTCTGTCCATCATATTGGCTAGCTCTCTTCCTATACCAGTCATACTGCTGGCATTCAAAGTTCCGACCCTCACTACCACACTCCTAGTCTTTCTCCTGTCTTCCTGCCTTCAGCCATGCCTTCCACCTCTTCTCCTCCTTTGGCCAACAGTAGCCCAATTTCTGCCAGCACCCTGTTGGCTAACAGTACTGGTGGCAGTCGTTGTTAACCTGGGCCTCGACTGATCCGGTATGTAAATATTTACTGGTGTCCGCATGAATTATTTGGTGAAGTTTTACGCTGGATGCCCTTCCTGAAGCAACCCTCCCCATTTATCCGGGCTTGGGACTGGCACAAAGAAATGCACTGGCTTGTGCATCCCCAGTGGCTGGGAATGAAGTTCCAAATGAACTGTACTAGAAGCAGTGAATATAGTAGGATCTTTAGAAAAGGGTAGGAGCAAATTACATAGAAAAATGGGAATTATGAGAACAATACATGCAGAATAATGTTTTGGGGGAGGAATGAAGTTAAGGGAAGGCAGGAACTGAATGAACTTTTTAATGTTTGGCTGACAATGACTGGGTAAATTATAAGTGTGTATAACATTTGTAACTGAAAATATGTCAATATGGCTTGTTTACATTTATATAAATGTATGACTTCCTATGTCATAATTGATAAGTAATAATGTAATAAAGATGTTTCTTGATTAAAAAAAAGACCAGCTTTGGTACAAGACATGACTTCTAGTAATTTAGAGGAAAAAAAATAAAGCAATTGTAAATAGATATTTGTAAAATAAATTAAACATTGAAGGAATATATCAACTGAAATCCCTATGTCACAAGAGGGGCTGCCAAATGGCTCACTGACAGAACTCACACTGTGAAAGTAGCAGACTCCAAATCCGACTTCTGAACAGTGACAAGTGGAGTACCACAGGGTTCAGTCCTGGGTCCTCTCCTGTTTGGTATCTACTTCTTTGAAGTACAGCCTAACACAGAAGGCCTTTGGCTAACGAAGTTCGCAGATGACTGAAAACTAGGACCCATAATCAAAACTCCTAATGATGTAGACATCCTACAAAAGGGCCTCACTGAGACAGATGCCTGGTGTCAAAGCCATGGCCTCAAGCTCAATGCCAAAAAGTGCATTGTCATCCCTTTTGGTAAATATTCTGTACCCATGAACTACCACATAGGCAGTAGTTTACTTAACACCAAAAGTGTGATAAGAGACCTAGGGACACAGGTGGACATGTCTCTCCTTTGATAATCACATCGCCACAGTAGTCAGGAAATCCTTCTATGTGGCACACCTCATCACAAAAGGTTTCTCATCCAGGGAAAAAAGAGGTAATTGTTCCCTTCTACTCATCACTCATTAGACCCATTATAGAATACAGTGTCCCTTTTGGTATGTACCTCACAAGACATCTACAATAACTGCAAAGGCCGCAGAAATACCTCACAAAGAGGATTACCGACCTCAAACAGATGCTCTAAGCAGACCGTCTCAAAAAAACTCCAGCTTTACTCCATCACATATAGCCTACTCAGAGGTGATCTCTGACTAACATACAAAGCTATGTCAAACCCTGAGCTGCTGGACATGCTCCACTTAAAGAAATCCCAATCCCTCTGAGCTACATGCTCTAGGGACCTAAACCTTGTCACAACAATAAACAGAACATGCTGGAGGGATAGATTCCTGTCCCAGAGACTTCCCATACACTGGAACAAACTACCTATCTATATCAAACAAAGCTCCTCATTAGCACTCTTCAAGGAAAAATCTTGATGATTGAATGGGAGATAGGAAATTCACCCAGGGGATCACTTCTGTGGCTCTGCTCGACAGGGGAACAGGAAAATAATTTTGTTGGGTGATGAAAGCCAGAGTACCTTTTTGGCTAGGCTTGTATAGGCCCTCGGGCCAATAGCCTAGTACCTGCCTATGAACCTATGAAATAACAAAAAGCTGGAAACATAGAAGAAGCTTTAATTAAATATTCAGATGAACTGATGAAACTCCAAAAATAGAGGCTAAAATGAGGAAAAAACTGACTAAGTTTCAGGCTTTTCAAGAGGAGCAGTTTAAAAAAAACAGTAGAGTTATAAAACAGACCACTCGGAGAAAACCTGTGATTTCCTGCTGTATCAGAAAAACTGTAAGGAAAAGAATGTATCGGTTTTCTGAAAGTATGAATAAGTACTTGGACTGGTGTTCCACAGCAGGGTTTGTTAATTGAAAGGGTAGATCACGTGTATGCCCCAAATCTGTCAATGAAAAAGCAGCCAAAACCAATATTAGCATTGATACAATTATTCCAGCAGAAACAGCTGACCCTGACAAAACTATGGTAAAAAAGGAAAGTATTAAAAATTGCATACAACAGAGTGTTTGTGGAAAAATGATTATTCACTGTACACTGTATGGAAGAAAAACAAGTTTATCACAACAATCGGGCAATGCTGAGAGACAGGTGTGAGATTCAAGATGATGTAACTAGCTGTTTTCAGAATATTTTTCCCTGGAGGATCAATGGCATTTATATGCATAACAGGCTAAGGAGGAAATAAAAAAAGGGTGAGTTGGCAAGAAGAAGAAGAGGACACTGCTTTTTATTCTTCTTGACAACAAAGCTCATAGAGAGACATTGTTAATGAAACCTTGTCCTGTCTGCCAAAGGAAAATGCTTGAGAGACAGAGAAAAAGCACAGGTGTTGACTAGAGGAATTAGGAATACATTGGACTTGAACCAGAGTTTGGTGACAGGACAGGGAGATGATCAGGAAGAATACCAGCAACACTGACATTAGTGAAAAGTGAAAGACTATAAAGCATCAGTCACTTTTTTTTGAAAAATGGCTTTGCAAGAAAAAGTGGCTGAGAAAGATTGGAATTTTGTTGACTTTGTACATCTTGTGGGTGGACTTCAAATGGAAAGCATACACCCCACTTTATGTCATTAATGTTTAGAAGGACAGTAAAGGGAAAACTGCAAGTAAAACACGTGTTGTTCTTATTATGTGTATAACACATTTCATGATGTAAATTGCATGTTATATTGTAAAGCAATTTTGTATAATGTACAGTTAGGGGTAATTTAAATTTGTGGGGCAAGACTTTTCAGTGACTGCTTTATATGCTAAAAATACTAAAGTAAAAAACACTTTTTTAGTTATAAGATATATAGGTTTTACATTGTATCAAGATAAGGAAAGCTGCACAAAAGCAAGTTTAAGTTAATATAATGTGATCTTGGATTGCTGGGGTGGGAGTGGGATATAAAAGTTTACTGATTTTATTATATGTAGAGTTATCGGGTAGCACAGTGGTGCAGCAGTAGCGTTATCACCTCACAGCAAGAGGTTCTCCAGTTCGATTCTTGGCTGGAGTGCCTTCTGTGTGCAGTCTGCATGTACTCCCTGCATTTGTGTGGGTTTTCTCCAAGTGGTCCAGTTTCTTCCCACATTACAAAAACATGCATCTGGAGAGTTTCTCCCCCGGCCTCAGCTGAAAATTGGCTTTGTTCCAAGTCAGATATTCCCGGTAAACAAATGTTAAATAAATAAAAATAAAATAAATAAAAAGATAGCAATTTCCCTACCTTTTACATGGGTGGAAGTCTGGGTTAATGTCCTTGCCTTGGCTTGAGCTATGGATTTTTTTAAACAGACAGGCTTGAAAGATAAGTTAAGATAAAATGCTGAAAGGTGTGGAAATACTGAGTGTCTTGAATCTGCAGATTATTAGCTTGCTTTTTTTCCATTACCAAAAGCTCTCAGTGAGAAACACGAAGTCTGCAGCTGAAGGCAGCTGGCCAGGAAGACTCTGTACATTAAGTTCTAAATGAAATGTACAAGGATTCTTGCAAAGCTGTTAGCTGTTTTTATTTATTTATTTTTTTAATCATTGCTGACAAATTGTCTGCAGGTGCAGGCAATCAATCTTAAGAGTTCTGAACCCTCTTTGCTAAGAAAAATTCAATATTTAAAGATAAAGTGGGAAGCAGTTCAGTGAAAAATAAGTCTGAAACTGGGGGACGTGAATCAGAAATAATAGCTTCCAAGACCACCTTAATACTTTTATTATTTATTTATTTACATTTGTTGACCGGGAGAGTCCGACTGGACACAGGTCCATTTCAACGGAGGCCCGGGGAGAAAAGCTCCACATTATTATTTGCATTATACAGTTAAAAAAACATAGCATTTAAATATAGACATTAGTCCAGTTAAGGACGCAAGACAAGAAGAAAACATATGTAAAACAGCTGTAGAGCATAGTACAATTTTAAAATATGGTGACATATACTAAACATGGTTAAAATGTAGTTGAGATTCATCAGTGAACAATTGATGCAAACTATTTTGAGTTACATAACAGCCATTAGCACTGCAGTTGTTGCTACAAGAAGTTAGTATTATGTGGTAGGTAGCTGGGAACATGAGTTACTTTAAGCATTTAGTAAGAAACGACCAGGATGTTCAAGCAGTCGGGATTTGCCACAGCAAATTCACAGCAATATCATTCACCAATAATTCCACGCTGAAGGAAAATATGCCCCCATGTATGCAAATCTAATAATGACATATTGGGAATATAATTACGTTTTCAAAAGTATATTTCAACAACATATCAAAATATACTCCAGATATTTGGATAACATTTTTATAGTATGGGATAACGATGAAATGGCTTTAAATACCTTTCTCGAGTATATAAATCATAATGTTCGATTTTTGAAATTTACGTATCATATTGGTTATGACATTATCTCATATTTGGATGTGCAGTTAACTTATGATAGGAATAGTGGACAGCTTAAATCTAATATTCATAGAAAATCGACTTTTTCAAATTCTTACCTCCACTATGACAGTTGGCACCCTGACCATCAGAAAAAGGGAGTGGTTAAGGGTCAGATGGTCAGGGCGGCCAAAATGATTAGTGAAGAGGGAGATTTCTTCAAAGAATTAGAATTTATGGAAAACATGTTTCTTAATAGGGGTTATCCCAAAGTCTTATGTGAAACAATTAAACAGGAAGTTAAGAATAAGAGAAATGCAGGAATATATCAGGCTATATTGTGCCATGGTATCAACAATGAAATAATTAATATGAATAATGAAGATATAAGGCAGATACCCCTTTATATTTCTGTGTATGATGATTCTTCTCAAATCATTAAGAATATCATTAAAAGAAACTGGGGGTTACTTATAAATGACAATATCATGGCACATATATTTCAAGGGCCACTCAAGTTTGTGTACAAAAAAGACACATCTTTTAAAGAATATTTTGAGAATAATATGGATTCACGGAGGCATATAACCAACAGACCCATAGGCAATTTCAAATGTGGTAGATGCACAACCTGTAATTATATCAATAACACAAATGATAAGTTGATGGTCAATCTACATGAGGTGTGGGTGTCCTTGATGAATATGGATAACCCCCCTCCTTTCTTGGTATTGTCCGGATTTTGGGGCCGGAACGCATGATATGAGGTAAAACCTGATAGTGCTGGGGTGCTCTCAGGAGCCTTGAACCAGGTTTCTGTCACAGCACAGACATCGATGTTCTCCATACTGAGAAGGGCCTCGAGTGTATTTTGAGATTTAGACTTCTGGCATTGAGCAGCATTACCCTTAGTTTTTTCCTTTTTGTGTTCTAGGGTGGTAGGTTTAGAATTTGAGCCTTGCCTAAAAAGGCACTATGGGGGTGGCAAGAGCCTTTGCCAATATCCGAATCCCAGGGGTGACAGGTGCAAGCCGCCTTGCGAAGCGTGGCTTGTCCAGCATGTCATCCCAGGCAGACAGACATTGATCCCCTTTGAATGACACCAGAGTTTAAGCCAATTGTTAAAGCTGATCATCTTATCTCTGTATTGTGGCATCATTCTTGGTGAAGGTAGGATACTGCTCAAGGTCAGGGTCATACCTGCCTGGGCTACATAATCAGAGAGCTCCTCAATGTCTCTTTTCATGTAGTCCAAGGAGGTACCGCCTCAGGTCGCTTACACCAGCGTGACAATGACTGAGTCGTATTTGTACCTGCTGTTGAGAGACCTGAGTGCTAGCGTTATGTGGCGGATTCTAGCCCGACAGGCAGCTTACTGTAACTCTCTCTCCTTACTCAGTCTGGTGAGCGGACGCCAGTGTGTCTGACTATGGAGTCACCAATGACTAGTGTGTCTGGCATTGTGTTTGGCCTTAAGGGCTGTGACTGTTTGACACTCTGACTGTGAGGTCTATGTGTTGCAGGTGTTGTGTTCTGAGGTGGTGGTTGTTTGGGTGTCTGCTTTGGTGGCCTCTGCTGTTTTGGTAGATTTTTGATCAGAGCCTCCGAGTATGTCTTTGTGTGTTTATGTGTATGATTTGAGGTTGTGATGGTACTATGTGAGACTGGGTCTATAGTGTGTGTGGTAACCTTCTCCTCCTGACTGGTCTTGCCAGTCCTATGTTGAGAGAGCTCAGCCTCCAGTTTGGCCGTATAGTTGCATCTCTCACATGTATTTGTGTTTTGTGGGAGGAGGAGAGGGTTGTTCAGGTACATGAGGCAATTGTAACATTGCCTCAATATTCCCAGGTTCACCAGCTGAGCAGGAGAGGATACTAGCAACTGATCCCTCGACATGCTAGAAGGAATAGACAAAAAAACTTTAAAAGAGATTCCAGGGGATGTGGGTGACCGAGAAATGGGGGTTTGCCTTTTTGGGGTACTATCTATGACAAGAGTGCTGTATCAAGGTAATAAGTACTGTAGGAACAAGTGCTAGGTTTAACAGATAGAGAATAGTCTACTTGGAGTCAAGTAGAGATGATCTTTTTAGTTATAGGATACGCTGATTAGAACAGTAGTATAGTTCGAGGAAGGTAGTTTTAAGGGAAAATTTGAAGAGTGGACTTTAGGTAGCCCGAATAGTTTAAACCTGCTTAACCGGCGCTGCCCTAGTGCAACAGTGGCAACTCCGCCAAATACACTTCGCGATAAAGCGCGCTAAAACACTCAAGACTGGTGGCAACGCACGATGCATCGGAGACCATCCAGGTGCAATTAACCATAGGCAAGACTGCTCTGCAAATTGTAGCATGTTACAGGTCACCCTCACAAACTCAGGAACCTCACATGGCCTTCCTGAAAACACTGGAGGGGATAAATGTATCATCAAACACCATCATACTAGGTGACTTCAATTACCCTAATATAGACTGGGAACACTACTCAAGCCCAAACACATTAGCCCAAAAGTTCCTGGAATTCATAAACTCAAATGCCATGGAACAACTAGTCACCATCCCCACAAGAGGAGAAAACATACTTGATCTCATCATCACGAACATGGGAGCACAATGTTCAACACCGGAAGTATACCCCTCACTGGTGAGATCAGATCACTAATCTCGCTGGAGGTCCTCATCCCACCCCCACCTGAAATAAAAAAGACCACAGTAAAGAACTTCTCGAAAGCCGACTTCACACTTCTAAAGACTAGTGTGGTCTCCTTTAAGGCCCCCGAGCCGGCGGAAAACAGTACTCAAGCCGCTGAATCACTTACAAATGCCTTCTACCAGCACCTGCAGGACTGCATGGATAAGGCAATCCCAAGCAAAACAAAGACTCTTTGTACCAAAGGCAAGCTGACAGTCTGGTGGCCCCGAACCATAAACAAACTCTACAACAAAAGGAGGAAGCTACTACAAGATAGAGCAAAACCTTAAAAAGGTACCGACACCTTTGATCACTATAAGTAAAACTAAGAGCTCTTAAAATCATCCAAAGCAAATTTTGAGAGAAAAATAGCTAAAGACTCAAAAGACAATCATAAGGCCTCTTTAGTTATAGTTAGAAACCTGGGAGGAAACTCCCAGATATGCTCAGAACTAGTTCAAAATGATGTGAAGATTACTGATCCTACAGACATTGCCAACATACTGGCTGACAGGTTCAGTGCAAACTTCTCCAAAAAGGAAGCTTTTAATTAAATATTCAGATGAACTGATGAAACTCCAAAAATAGAGGCTAAAATGAGGAAAAACTGACTAAGTTTCAGGCTTTTCAAGAGGAGTAGTTTAAAAAAAACAGTAGAGTTATAAAACAGACCACTCGGAGAAAACCTGTGATTTCCTGCTGTATCAGAAAAACTGTAAGGAAAAGAATGTATCAGTTTTCTGAAAGTATGAATAAGTACTTGGACTGGTGTTCCACAGCAGGGTTTGTTAATTGAAAGGGTAGATCACGTGTATGCCCCAAATCTGTCAATGAAAAAGCAGCCAAAACCAATATTAGCATTGATACAATAATTCCAGCAGAAACAGCTGACCCTGACAAAACTATGGTAAAAAAGGAAAGTATTAAAAATTGCATACAACAGAGTGTTTGTGGAAAAATGATTATTCACTGTACACTGTATGGAAGAAAAACAAGTTTATCACAACAATTGGGCAATGCTGAGAGACAGGTGTGAGATTCAAGATGATGTAACTAGCTGTTTTCAGAATATTTTTCCCTGGAGGATCAATGGCATTTATATGCATAACAGGCTAAGGAGGAAATAAAAAAAGGGTGAGTTGGCAAGAAGAAGAAGAGGACACTGCTTTTTATTCTTCTTGACAACAAAGCTCATAGAGAGACATTGTTAATGAAACCTTGTCCTGTCTGCCAAAGGAAAATGCTTGAGAGACAGAGAAAAAGCACAGGTGTTGACTAGAGGAATTAGGAATACATTGGACTTGAACCAGAGTTTGGTGACAGGACAGGGAGATGATCAGGAAGAATACCAGCAACACTGACATTAGTGAAAAGTGAAAGACTATAAAGCATCAGTCACTTTTTTTTGAAAAATGGCTTTGCAAGAAAAAGTGGCTGAGAAAGATTGGAATTTTGTTGACTTTGTACATCTTGTGGGTGGACTTCAAATGGAAAGCATACACCCCACTTTATGTCATTAATGTTTAGAAGGACAGTAAAGGGAAAACTGCAAGTAAAACACGTGTTGTTCTTATTATGTGTATAACACATTTCATGATGTAAATTGCATGTTATATTGTAAAGCAATTTTGTATAGTGTACAGTTAGGGGTAATTTAAATTTGTGGGGCAAGACTTTTCAGTGACTGCTTTATATGCTAAAAATACTAAAGTAAAAAACACTTTTTTAGTTATAAGATATATAGGTTTTACATTGTATCAAGATAAGGAAAGCTGCACAAAAGCAAGTTTAAGTTAATATAATGTGATCTTGGATTGCTGGGGTGGGAGTGGGATATAAAAGTTTACTGATTTTATTATATGTAGAGTTATCGGGCAGCACAGTGGTGCAGCAGTAGCGTTATGACCTCACAGCAAGAGGTTCTCCAGTTCGATTCTTGGCTGGAGTGCCTTCTGTGTGCAGTCTGCATGTACTCCCTGCATTCGTGTGGGTTTTCTCCAAGTGGTCCAGTTTCTTCCCACATTACAAAAACATGCATCTGGAGAGTTTCTCCCCCGGCCTCAGCTGAAAATTGGCTTTGTTCCAAGTCAGATATTCCCGGTAAACAAATGTTAAATAAATAAAAAGATAGCAATTTCCCTACCTTTTACATGGGTGGAAGTCTGGGTTAATGTCCTTGCCTTGGCTTGAGCTATGGATTGTTTTAAACAGACAGGCTTGAAAGATAAGTTAAGATAAAATGCTGAAAGGTGTGGAAATACTGAGTGTCTTGAATCTGCAGATTATTAGCTTGCTTTTTTTCCATTACCAAAAGCGCTCAGTGAGAAACACGAAGTCGGCAGCTGGCCAAGAAGACTCTGTACATTAAGTTCTAAATGAAATGTACAAGGATTCTTGCAAAGCTGTTAGCTGTTTTTATTTATTTATTTTTTTAATCATTGCTGACAAATTGTCTGCAGGTGCAGGCAATCAATCTTAAGAGTTCTGAACCCTCTTTACTAAGAAAAATTCAATATTTAAAGATAAAGTGGGAAGCAGTTCAGTGAAAAATAAGTCTGAAACTGGGGGACGTGAATCAGAAATAATAGCTTCCAAGACCACCTTAATACTTTTATTATTTATTTATTTACATTTGTTGACCGGGAGAGTCCGACTGGACACAGGTCCGTTTCAGCAGAGGCCCGGGGAGAAAAGCTCCACATTATTATTTGCATTATACAGTTAAGAAAACAGCATTTAAATATAGACATTAGTCCAGTTAAGGACGCAAGACAAGAAGAAAACATATGTAAAACAGCTGTAGAGCATAGTACAATTTTAAAATATGGTGACATATACTAAACATGGTTAAAATGTAGTTGAGATTCATCAGTGAACAATTGATGCAAACTATTTTGAGTTACATAACAGCCATTAGCACTGCAGTTGTTGCTACAAGAAGTTAGTATTATGTGGTAGGTAGCTGGGAACATGAGTTACTTTAAGCATTTAATAGGAAAAGTGAGCAGTTTAGTTTCATTTAAAGGTAGCAGTGCACTTTGTTCTTAGAGCTAAAAATGTTTTCTGAAACATGCAAGCTGTTTTTCTCATCTGGAAGGGGTATAGAGATAAGAAAAGTATAGACAGCAACAAGTGCAACCAGGCTATAATATGTATTGTAGCATGGGCAACCTTAATTTTAAATTAGGTAATGCCTGTGGGTCCAGGCATCAGTTTGGGGCAACTGCCTATCTAGGGGGTTAAACTTCATTTGTTTAAAGTGTGCATAGTTTTGGGTGTTTGTTCTAAGTTAATGGGGAAAGGAGGGTTGTGAAAATGTAGTCAGCTTTTTGTTTGCAGTTTTTCATTAGAGCAAAAAGTCTTGAAGAATGTAACATGGGTTCAAAAGGAAATGAGAAGAAACAACTGTCTAAAATATCAGCCTGCCAAAACAGTGTGTGTGCATGTAAGACAAAAGTCAGAAATGCACATTTGAAAGAACTGTCATGTATAATTTGGAGAGCAATAGGTTTTTATCATACTGACGACTACTACTACTACTACTACTACCAGAGCACAAAAATGTTTTAGCACACTGTTTTAAGCAACAGAACTTCCAAGATGGCTGCACATTGAGTAACAGCTTAACTCTATCTCTCCTAGTGTGAAAACAGAAACTCAACAGAGAAGGCCAGTAAATGTTTATGGGTAAATTTCAGTAACTGGCTAGTAAGTGTACTGTCTGGATAATAGGAAAAAAGAAATACAGAGCACCTGGGAAAAAAACAGCTACAAAAAGTGAGGAAGGAACACTGACTGGGGAAAGTTCTTCAGGTGTTCAGCAAAAAACAATGCAGCCTTCAAACATGACTTCTAGTAACCTACAGGAAGATATAAGACAACTGCACACAGACCTGGTTAAAATAAAGGAAACACTGATGAAGTATATCAACACAAAAAGCTGGAAAAAAATGGAGTAAGCTTTAAACAGACATTCAGATGAGGTCATAAAGCTGCAAAAATCAGAGGATGAAATGAAGAAAAGGCTGGCTGAATATGAGACTGCTCACAAAGACGTTTCAAAAAATAATAGAATTATAGGACAGAGCATATACGGAAAACCTGAGATTTTCAACTATACCAGAGAAGGTGTAAGGAACAGAATGCATTCATTTTATGAAAGCACAAATAACAAGTGGACTGGAATTCCACAGTTGGAGTTGTTAGTTGAAAGGGCACATCATGTGTATGCTCCAAACCTGGGTATGAGAAAGCAACCTAGACCTTTAATAGTAAAGATGCAATCCTACCAGCAAAAGGAGTTGATTCTGACAAAAGTGTGGCAGAAGAATAAAATATTAAAAGTGGGAGACAGCAGAGTGTTTGTGGAGAATGATTACTGATTGTACACCAGGCAGAAGAGTAAATTCATTCCAATATTCAGGGAATGTTGAGACACAGATGTGGGATTCAACCTGCTGTACTCAGCTGTCTTCAAGGTATTTTTCCCTGGAGGGACAAAATAATTTTTTGATGAAGTACATGCTAAGGAGGAAATACAAAAGTTTGTCCAACAAAAGTGAGCTGTGAAACAGAAGGAGATTCTGCTTCTTGTTCTTCTGGTAATAAAGACCACAGAGAGACTGAACCTGTGAAACTGTTTACACTGTTTCAACAGAAAATGTTGGAGAGAAGGAAGGGAGCACTAGAACTGACTAGAAGAATTGAGAGTATATTGGAAATGAAGCAGAGACAGGATCTCAGAAACATGATCTGGGAGATGGAGGTGAACACTAATAAAGCCATTAATTTAATGTGGGATTACAATGCAATACTTATATTTGTGAACTATGACAGATCAAGAAAATCAGGAAATTTTGGACCTTTTCAGAATTTGTTGGACTTGTGGGGGACCCTAAAGTATATGCCCTACTTCATGTCATCAATGTTCGGTAAAATGTTTTGGGGTGTGTCATAGAGGTTTAACTGTAAGTGAAGAAAACATTTTTTCCTAATAGTACTATTTTTGTGGTGTAATTTTTTTCTTTGCATGCTATAAAGTAAAGATTTCTCAGTTATTTTTAAGTGTAATGGGGACTGTAAATAGGCGATCCTGTTATTTTTTCCCTTTCTTTCTCCTTCTCTCTTCTTGTTCAGTTTTAAGAAATGTAGGCACTAAATGTAAAAATGCCTGGTTAAAAGAGCATGACAAAAGAAACAATAATGTGCTTTTTTCATTCTTGCTTGGGGGAATGCCTGGATTAAGGACCTTAGATTTCTTTAGTAACAAGTTTTAAGAGAAAGGAAGTAAATGAAAAAGAATACTGAATATTATGAGGCTTTTTTCTAGCAAATGAATGTATGCTTAGTAGTAATTCTATATCTGGCCCTCATGTCTATACAGAAATAATCTGATAATGAGACACTGGCTGTCTGGTTCTCATGTCTCCATGGAGACAATCTGATAAAGAGAAATTGGTTACAGTCTGGTGGAGAGTGATTGGCTGGGAAAAAAAAGAAAAGAAAAACTGGCTAGAAGATAATGTTCTCTGAAAGCATTAATGGGTTTTCCCAGCTGATACCACTATAAAAGACAAAACCAGTTAGCAGTTAGTAGAAGCACAGTCTGCACCATGAGTCTTAGCATGGATAAAATTTATTTTATGTTAACTAAAGTCTGCGAATGTGGCTGTCAGTTTGGGATATTTGTTCCTATTTGGAGAGTAAAACTTCAATATTTGAAGATGTACTTAATTTTGTGTGTTATTATTAAATTAATAGGTTTTAGGGGCATTGGGGGTTTGTTTGCTTTTTTGTTTGATGGCTTTCAATAAAACAAAATGTTTTGTAAGACAGGCTCAAGTGGATATGACAAGAAACAACTATATCATAGGATCAGAGGAGGGTACTAGGCTAATGGCCCTGGGGCCCTTACAAGCATAGCCAAGAGTTTATCCCCAAAAAAGAAACCTGTCAGCACCTATCAATGAGAGTCAAAGGTGGAACCCCTGGGACAAGTTTGTGGTTTCCCATCCACTCATCACAAGTTGTACTTGAAGCGAGTCAGCGACGTACTCTGTTTGATGTGTATGGTAAGTCTATTCCAGAGATGGGGCAGCCTCTGGGAGACAAACCAGTCTCTCCAGCAGGTTTTGTTAATGTCACTTATTAGATTTAGGCCTTTCGAGTAGGTAATGTGCGAGGAGTTAAACTTATGGATATGGAGCATCTCTAGTAGGGCGGGGTCCAAGATTGCCTTGCAGGTGAGACGCAGATCACCTCTGCGCAATCTGTACGATACCAAGTAGAGTGACAGGGATTTGAGCCTATCCACATAGGACAGGTGTTAGAGGCCATGAATTCTCTTTGTGAGGCATTTCTGTGGCCTTTCCAGCTAGTGCAGGTGTATGGAGAGGTACATACCAAACGGGGTGTTGTACTCAAGTATTAGTCTAATGAGAGAGGAGTACAGAGAGGTAATAACCTCCTTTTTTCTGGATGAAATCCCTTTACTTATGAGTTGAGTCAAGTGAAAGGCTTTTCTGACCACTGCTGCTACATGATGGTAGAATGTGAGATTGTTGTTAACCTGTGTACCTACGTTTCTTACTACGAGTTGTGTGCTTACAGGGTTGCCATTGATGTGGTAATCAGTAGGGACCATGTTTTTGCCAAATGATATGATAATACTTTTTTTTGTGTTTAACATAAGGCCATGACTTTGGCACCAGTCATTTGTTGCTGTCAGATCCTCTTGTAGTATAACAGCATTTGGGGAGTCAGTGACAGCACCCAACTTACAGTCGTCTGCAAACTTGGTCAGCCACAGGCCTTTAGTCTTTGCCTGGACCTGTAAGAAGTAGATGCCAAAGAGTAGGGGTCCCAGGACAAATTCCTGGGGAACACCACTAATGACAGGTCTGCTGTCAGAGGTGGAGACACCTATTTTGACCTTGTGGGTCCTATTGGTGAGCCAGTTGGCCACCCACCTGATGAGATAGGGACTTACACCAAGTTGTGTTAGCTTTTTGATGAGCCTGAGTGGGGTATTG
The DNA here is from genome assembly GCF_019279795.1 of Protopterus annectens. NCBI lineage: Eukaryota > Metazoa > Chordata > Ceratodontiformes > Protopteridae > Protopterus > Protopterus annectens. The sequence continues at coordinate 181,330,770 of NC_056747.1, read as the reverse complement.
TATCAAAGGCTTTGGCTAAGTCAAGGTAAGCTGTATGCACTGACTTTCCCTCATCCAGGGCCTTGGTGACAGTCTCAAAAATGTCAACCAGGTTCAACAAGCAATTCTGTCCTCAATTAATCCAAACTGGGTGGGGTTAAGTGCTTAGAGATTGCCCATGCCCTTGATTATGAGGTCCATAATAATACGTTCCACGGCTTTACAGATCAGACTTGTCCAGGGTCAGTAGAGGCACCACCTCTGTGCAAGGGGATGACCATGGCAGTTCCTCCACTCTGCTGAAATAAAACCTGTACTTAGGCTGTGGTTGAATAGGGTGCTCAATGGCAAAGCTAGTTCTTTTTGGAGATGGCACAGAATACAGCCTGAGATTCTATCAGGTCTCAAGGAAGCTGTGTTCTTTGCCTTGGATAGGGCCTTTAACACTTGATCTACAGAGATGTGAGGTGCAGGAAAAGTATCGGGCATGTCAAATGGGCCTCTGGGGGGGTACAAGGGTGCAACGTTTGCTCTGAACCTATCTGCTAGCAGATTGGCTAAGCCAACAGGATCAGTGTAAGTGGTACCATTAAGAACTAATTTGGAACAAACCTGGGCTTTGCCATGGAGGTTCCTGATGTAACGGAAGAAAGCTTTGTGTTTTCACTTTGTTTCGGAGGCTAGTTTAGATTCATAATTGGCTTTGGATGTTTTCACTAAGGATCTAATGTACTTTACTACATAAAATTTCACCCTACCAAATAGTGTATGCATGTAACACAAAAACTGGAATTATATGTTTATCAAAAAAAGGTGTTACACATAAAAGGTGGGCATAACTTTTTAATACAATGATGCTTTCTGTAATGTCTTTAAATGTCAGTGGTCTCACAGATAAATACAAAAAAGAAAGAATAGTAAACTATATTAAAAAATGTAGAGTGCAAATAGGTATGTTATAGGAACACACATGGAAAGAACTGAACATGAATTTGATAAAGAAAGGCTTTCATGATAGTTATTCAGTGGAATATCAGGAACAAAGAAAAGAGGAGTACTTATACTAATTGCAAGAGGGATCCAATAGTGATAGATGAGGATAAAAAAGATAATTATGGCAGATTTGTACCTCTAAGGGGCTACAGGCAAGTGATGAGGATTACACTGGCATGTATTTATATTCCACCTAAAACTGCTATTATGGAGCTTAAGAAAATTCTGGGAGAAATAATCAGCTTTCAGCAAGAAATATTACTAATAGGTGGGGCTGGAATATGATTTGTAGTAGTGAAGATGTGTCTGGGAAGCCCAGAAGGGAAAGTATAACAAAGGAGGGTAGATTTTTGAAGAAATTTCTGAAAATATTTGGCATGGAAGATCTGAATTCAGTAATAGTTCAGAGTTAATTTATATATTATTCCCCAAGATATGAAAACTGTGCTAGGCTAGACAGAATTTATATTTCACAGGAGCATGTACATTCAATTGAAGGTCTTGATATGTACCCAGTAACTATTTCAGATCATGTGCCAATAATAACTAAAATAAAAACACAGGGTAATGAAATAAAAATGAGACACTAGAACTTTCCCACCTATCTGGTGAAAAGAGAAGAATTTTAGGAATGGGTAGTGGGAATTATTCAGGAGCTATTCGAGAGGATAGAAATTACTTCTGAAAATATAGCTAGGGAGTGGGATAAAATTAAGGTGGAGTTGAAAAATACAGTGGAAATGAAAGAAAGGGAGTTATGGTTAAGAAGTAACACTAATTATTTTGAGGGACTGACAAATGTTAAAGTATTGCAGAATAGGAGAAATCTCACAGAACAAGAGGAGGATCAACTGCAGAATGCTAAGCAGAAAATAAGAGATTACCTCAATAATATACACGAGTTTACAAAAATTGCTGTTAAGCAACTGTATTTTGATAATAACACTAGAGCACAAAAACATTTAGCGTGACTCAAGCAACAGAAAGTACAAAGGGCTGTCACCAAACTTAAGGAGCCTATAACAAGGAAGGTAACGAGATCCTGTAGAGGTACTAGGAATATTTCAATAATTCTATATAAGTCTGTATAAAACAGAGAAATATGGAAATCAAGAAAAGATACAAATGAAAAAGTTTATGGAAGAATTAAATATACCAAGGTTAGAGATAGATGAGGCTCAATTACTAATGGTTAGGATAGGAGGAGATGAGATAAAAATTGTGATATATAACCAACCTACAGGAAAGTCCCCAGGAACAGATGGTATTCCTGTGGAAATTTGGAAGCTAGGAGGGAAAAAAACTGATAAAGATCTGAAAGGTTTTGTTTAACTGTATTTTAAGAGTAGGAGAAGTACCAACATCCTGGAAGAAAGCGGTGGTAGCTATAATAACTAAAGAGGGTAAAGTTTCATCAGATCCAGCTTCATACAGGCCCATTTCAATACTAAATCATGATTATAAAGTGTCTGTGTCTATAATGGCTAAAACAATGGTAAAAGTAATGCCAAAATCGATAGATATGGATCAATGTGGTTTTATGGAGGGGAGGCAAACATTTGACAGCATTAACAGAAAATTAACAGAACACTGATGATCCAGAGAGAAGCAGAATGTTGTTGGTGGGTCTTGAAGCAGAGAAAGCATTTGGCAGAGTAAACTGGGACTTTATGAGCAGGCAATGGAAGCATTTGCATTTCCTGAAAAAATTATAAGGTTGATTAGGAGGATATATGATGGATCGCAGGTGAAAATTAAGGTGGGTGGGGTCCTCTCTGACAACTTCTGCTTGAGCAGAGGAACCAGGCAAGGGTGTCCTCTTTCCTCTTTATTTGCATTATATTTAGAACCATTGGAAAAGAAAATAAGGGACTCAGAAATTCAAGGATATAATTGGTATGGTAATCAAGAAAAGTTGGCTCTATTTGCATATGATATTATTTTATACCTGATAAATCCAGAAAGAGGCATTACAGTGTTTTGGAACATTTTGAGACAGCTTCAGATCTTTTCAGGATACAAAATTAATAAAGCTAAGACAAAGTCAATAGCAGAAAATTATGCTCCCACATATGAATTGGTTCAGTAATATTCATAGTTATGGGGACATGATTAAATGAAGTATTTAGGAGTATCGATTAAAAATGATTCTGGTGTGGCAGCTAAGGATATGTGGGAAGAGACTAAACAAAAGATAATACAAAAAGTGAGAAAATAGAAACTTATGGATTGTAAGATACAAGCAGTTAATTTTTTTTAGTCCATTAGTCTTACACACAGGTCAGGCATATTTTTATCAACCAGAGGAGAAGTTGTGGATAACAATTAATAAAGAGCTGAAGGACTTTATCTGGGAGGGGAAGATGACAACAGTCAAGTGGGATAAGTGTTTCTTGTAATAGAACAGGGTGGATTGGGATTACCCAATTTAAAGCAGTATTTCAGAGCTAGACAGTTAAGGTTCCTATACATATCACAATTAGAAAACTATAATTTGAAGTGGAAAGAGATGATGATGAAACAGGGGTAAACTCAAGAAACAAGGAGAGACTGGGATTTTAGATGCTGGCCTTTAAGGAGAATAACAATAATCATACAGAATATTATATCTATAAAATAACAGAAAGTATCCTAAGAACTACGTAAACATGGGAATGGAGAAAGGAGATTCTGATGATTGAGATGAATGCAATTAGGGATATAGATAATAGTTAAGAGGTGGCTGGAATTTATTGGAGAAAACTGGCAAAAGAATCAAGGTATTGAGAGCAAATAATTAGAGAGGGAAAGATGATAGAATGGGAAGACGCCAATAATTTATTTGGACTGCAGGTTACAGATTGCCTTTCTTATCAAGGATTGATATCAGAGGATAGGCAAAGAGAAAAAACATGGGGTTCTAAACAAAAGACCAGCACTGGTAGAGTTTTTTGTAGAATCTAAAACAGAAGCTGCCATTAAAAAAGAGTAATTAGTAGAGCATACAGAATCCATCCTCTATCCCTTTTTCCCATTTTTGCACATGGGGTCGGGGTGTTACTTCAACATTGACAGTCATCTTGAGCCAAGGTTTACACTGTCAGCTGGCTAGCCAAGAATCAAACAGGAGAACCTCTTGCTGTGTGGTGACAGCACAAACCACTGCATCACTGTGGCCATTATTACATGATAACTATAAGAATCAGAGGAGGTTAGAAAGGATTGGGAAGGGAGATTGGATAAGCAATTCATAAAGAAACAATGGGAGAATATATGTATGTCTCCCAAATATGCAACAAAATCTAGAATATTTAGGATTTTTACTTGGAAGTGTTTACATACAAATTTTATACCCCAAGTAGATTCCAGAGAATGTTTCTTCAGGTAGACAGCAAATGCTGGAGGTGTGATGGGAACATATCAGTAGAAGTCAAGGCCAATGTCAGTGGTCTCTGGCTGACTACATTTGCAGATGATTGCAAATTAGGAGCTGTCATTGAATCTCATAATGACACAAATGTTCTCCAGGACAGGATGACCAGACAAACAACTGGTGTCAGAGCCATGGACTAAAACTAAATGCCAAGAAATGCATAATAGTATCCTTTGGGAAGTCATCCATCCTTGGTAACTATCATACTGACAACACACCCCTTTCAGTTGAACCAGTAGTCAGGGACTTAGGAACACACATATTTAGCAATCTAGCCTTTGATCATCATTGTGTCTACAGTGGTGAGGAAATCATTCTATGTTGCGCAACTTATAAAAAAAAGGTATGGCATCTAAGTCCAAGGAAGTTATTGTTCCACTGTATTTGGCATTCATCTGACCTATCATTTAGTACAATGCCCCCTTTGGTATGTACTTAACCAGGTATATCCAACAAATGGAATGTCCACCAAAGTTCCTCACTAAAAGAATACAGAGGGTAAGTATTATGTCCTATGCCGACTGCCTCAAGGCCCTATCCCTGTATTCTGTTCTCCTACAGGCTTTTGAGGGGAGACCTATGCCTGTCATACAGGGCATTGTCAGACCCCACTCTGATGGACCTCCTGCATATCCACAAAAGAAACAGCACCAGAATTACCCATTCTAAAGACTTAAACCTTGCCTGTGATATAAATAGGACCTGCAGGAGAGACAGGTATGCATTCCAGAGACTACCCCGTCTTTGGAACAGGTTCCCCATCCATGTGAAGCAGAGTTCCTCCCTAACCCAAGTCAAGCGCAACTTGGACAATTGGATGGTAAACCGGAAATTCATCCCTGGTTTGCAACCTATGTCTCTAATGCAAACTGGTAGCCTGTAAATGGTTCATTTCCCAGGCCTATGCTTACACTTATTAATGGTATCAGAACTTGTTATAGATTTGGGATGCATGGCTAGGCTTAAAAAGGCCACTGTGGTCATTAGCCTATTAAAAACCTATGAACCTATATTTTCTGGGAGTGCAGTGAGATGGCAGACTTTAAGGATTTCCTGTGGAATGCACTGTCAGAGATGCTGGGTGAGCAGATGGATCTGACAAGATAGATGATTTCTCTATGCTACGATATAGAATCAGGATTGGCTAGACATGGTAAGACGTTGCTGTGTTTAATTGTGGTGGCTGCCAAAAAAGCAATTACTAGAAAATGCACATTAAAATCTAAACCAGCTGTACTAGAAGTAATGAATATATTAACAGAGATAAAATAACTGGAACTGAGGTCTTTACAAAAGGTAGGAGAAAACTATATAGGAAAAAATGGGAATTGTGGGAACAATACATACGGGGAGGAATGAGGTTTAAAAGAAGGCTGGACTTAAATGAGTTATGTAATATTTGACTGAAAATTACTGGGTAGATTATAAGTGAAGTATGTTTATAACTGGTAGTGTGCCAGTATGGTTTGTGATTAAAATGCTTGCAACTAGGATTGTGTCGGTGTGGTTTGTTTTTATTTATATAAATGTATAATCGCTTATGTCATAAGTGATGGTTTAATAAAGATGTTTCATGTGTAAACCATGGAAAAGGACAAAATGAATATTTATGGAAGACTTAATTATGCCAAGATTAAAGGATGAGGCTCAACAACTAAGGAAAAGATGTATGGTCAGTTTACAGGGAAGTGTCCAGGAAAAGACGGTATTCCTGTGGATGTTTGGAAGTTAGGAGAGAAGAATGTGATACAAAATAGTATTTTAAAATGAGGGGAACCATTTTAGCAGAAAGCTGTGGTGACTGTATTACCTAAGGCCCATCAGACCTAGCTTCATATACACCCATTTCAGTTTTGAACCATGATCATACAGTGTCTATTCCTATACTAGCTAAGAAAATGGTAGAGGTGTTACAAAACTGATAGAAATGGATCAATGTGGTTTTGTAGAGGTTAGGCAAACATTTAACAACATTAACAGCATAATGATGATCCAGAGGGACCGCTGTTCATGTTTCTTTTTTTTCTAATAATTTTTTTATTAGAATAATTTTCAAACCATGTTTCTTGATGCAGAGAATGCATTTGATAGAGTAAGCTGGGATTTTTGCGAGTAGGACAATGGAAATGTTTGCATTTCTTGATAGAATATTAGGGTTAATTAGGTGGATATAAACAGAGGAACCAGATAGAGGTGTTCTCTTTTCCCTTTATCTGCATTATATCTAGAACCACTGGCAAAGAAAGTAAGAGACTCAGAAATTCAAGGACATAATTGATATGGTAAACAAGGCTTTGTGTACGATATTACTTTATAAATGATACATCCAGAAAAGGACATTTCTGTGTTGTGGAACATTTTGATACAATTTCAAGTTTTTTTGGGATATAAAATTAATAAACATAAAGGCAAATGCTATAGTGGTAAATTATAAACCCACACATGAATTGATTCAGCAATATCCATGTTTATGGGAGAAGATAAGATGAAATATTTAGGTGTAAGGATTAAAAAGGATTCTGTTACGGTAGGGAAGGATATGTGGGAAGAGACAAAAGAAAAGCTAATACAAAAACTGAGAAACTGAAAGCTTTTCTTTTTGGATATGGATAGAATGATACAAGCAGTGGAATGTTTTTAGCCCTTTAGTTTTATATACAGGTGAGGTATATTTTTATCCACCAGCGGAGATGTTGTGGGAGTGTGTATTCTAGAAATAAGGAGAGAGAAGGATTCTGGATGCAGATCCTTAAAGAAAATAACAATAACCATACAGAGTACTTTATTCATAAATTTGCAGAAAGTATTCTGAGAATTAGGTCAATATGGGACTGGACAAAGGACATTGCCATTATGGATAACTGCAAGCAGGGGTATATGAAATAGGCAAGATGGACCTAGAATTTACTGGAGAAAACTGGGATATGAACCAAGGTACTGGGTGCAAATAAGTAGAGAGGGATGAGGCTAAACAGAAGTTAGGACTGCAGTTTAAAGATTGCCTTCCCTTCAGGGACTGATATTAGAGTATAGGCAAAGAGAAAGATGAGAGTCCTAATTGAAACACCAACTCTAGTAGAGTTTTTATTCAAGTCTAGAACAGAAGCTGCTGTTAAAAAAGGGATAAATTAGTATGGTGTATAAAATACTGCAAGATAACTATGACTCAAAGAAAGGAAAAGATTGGGAAGATAGACAGGAAAATCAATTTACAAAAAAACAATGGAAGGACATATGCATGACTCCCAAGTATGCAACAAAGTGCAAAAGGTTTAGGATTTTTGTTCGGAAGTGTTTGCATAGGTATTTCATGCACAGAGTAGACTTCAAAGAATCTTTCCTCAGGTAGATAGCAAATGCCAGAGGTGTGATAGGAAAGAGAGAGTTAACTGGCAAAATGTTTTTGTGAGTGTGATGAGTTGGTTGATTTTAAAACTGCACTAGAAAATACTCTGTCAGGAATATCAGGGAAGCAAATTGCTGTAACTAAGGAAATTATTTTTTTAAACTGGGATACTTGACCTATACTGGCTAGACATCATAAGGCCTTATTAACAGTGGTGCAGCGGTTAGTGTTGCCACCTCACAGCAAGAGGTTCTCCGGTTTGATCCTCGGCTGGGGTGCCTTCTGTGCGGAGTCTGCATGTCCTCCCTGTGGTCGTGTGGGTTTCCTCCGGGTGCTCGTTTCCTCCCACATCCCAAAGACATGCTGTAGGTGGATGGACATTCTAAATCTAAATTGGCCCTAGGTGTGAGTGTGGGCATGTGTATGCCTTCTGTGGAAGGTTGGGTGCTGGGCTGGCAACGCGACATTGTAAAACTCCACTGCCAATCATGAGCAGACAGGTGATCCACTGTGGCGAGCCCTAACAGGGAAAAGCCGAAAGAAGAAGAAGAAGAAGGCTAATGCCATTGGCTGCCAAAAATGCAATTACTAGAAAATCAAAATCAAAATCTAGACCATCTGTAATTGAAGTGTTGAATATTGTTAAAGAGATAAAAGAACTGGAAGTGAGATCTCTAGATACGGGAAGGAGCAAATTACATATAAATAAATGGAATTTGTGGAAAAATATATGCAGAATAATGTTCAGAAGGAAGATGGAGGTTTAAGGGAAGGCATGAACTGCACAATATATGTATTACTGGAGTAAATGACAATTGTTATAAAGAAAGAAAACACATATACAATGTATAATGCATGAAAAAATTTTATTATGGTTTGTTTTCTTTTCTGTTAATGTATGTGTGCCTATGTTTTAAGTAATAATTTAATAAAGGTGTTTAAAAAAACACCTTAATATCCGTGCATTCTGGATGATCTAATTGCTAATTAATGACACCTAAGCATTATTAAGTGCTTGAATATGCTCTGCTTAAAGGTATGTGTGAGTCAGTAACTTATAGTTCCTGTGATTGCTTGCCTAGTATTTTCCCCTGTTCCTATGTACCCAAGGTCTCCATTCTCTATAATTCTATTTCAGCTTTTATTTCTGAGGGCTATAGTATTTTTCTAGGAGCATATATCACTGGCACTGCATCATGTTTTATTTGTAGATGATATTCTCTTGAGAGGCTTCATAGGACCTGCAAATAAATCAATATAATTTTGTAGGCTATCACTGGGAACATGTTTTTTTAGGAGTGTGATAAGTTGTTTAAAACTACACTAGAGAGTTCTGTTGTAAGAGGTACTGGGGAAGCAAACTGCAGTAACTAAGGAAATTATTCTTTTTGAGCTGGGATACAGGATCTGAACTTCTATACATCATAAGTCATTATTAATGTTAATGCTGTTGGCTTTGCACACTATTTAAGATATCTCTGTGACACCAACTTATTTTAAATACATACAGTCACTGGTTTTACAGTGTGAATTATTTTTACCATTCATAGCTTCTTACATACCACACAATCCAAATATTACAAAGAATTCACCTTGTTAAAGGCAGTTTGAAAAAAAAAAGAGTATGGTCTTTGCAGATGTACTTACATGTCAGTAGTGTCTGATCTAATTTATGATATGGGTGAGCTGGCCAGAGCTAACATCCCAAAGTTCAACCCACTCTACATCCATAATTTCTTTTTCCTGTCATTTGTCATATCATCTCTTGCTCAGCTCTTTATGGGCTCTAAGAACCAAATTAGAACCTAGACTCAGCTGTGGCCTGGCTCTTATTAAAATATCCAAGGCTTTCCCACCTCTACCTACCAGCCAGAATAGGCTAAGCATATACATACCAATCTCTATTTGTTAGTCCCACAGCTTTGAGTATTCTCTGACAAAGTATGACTTTCCGTACCTCTCCAAAGTTTAAATACAACATTCTTAATTCTCAGTGCATATTCCTAACAGTCAGATTTACAATTTTGTCTTACTTTTTTCTGATGCTTTTTCAAACTATCAAATCATTTCATGTCAACTGTACCAATAAACAATTAGTTTTTATACTTCTGTTCAAAAATCCGCGGTGGTACAGTGGTAGCATTGTTACCTCACAGCAAGAAGTTCTCCTGTTCAATTCTCGGCTGCAGTGCCTTCTGTGTGGAGTCTGCATGTCCTCCCCGCGGTCGAGTGGCCTCCGAAAGACATGCGTGAATCGGCGTGCCTTTGCTAAAGGTTGGGCGTCGGGCTGGCAACTCGGCACCATAAAAAGCGACTGCCAATCATTAGCGGACTGGAGTTCCGCTGTGGCGACACCTAACCAGGAAAAGCCGAAAAGACAAACAATAACAAAAACAAATAGGTTCATAGGTTGGTACTGGGCTATCTGCCCGAAGGCATATATTAGCCCAGCCACGTTGTGCGGTATTCACCGCCCCTTTAGTAGTTCCCTAGACCCTTGTACTAGCAGCTAGTACCCTTGGCCCCCATCTAGTAATGCTGTTGCTGTGATCCCCGGTGTGACCTTTCTGTTACCCATCCACTCATCAAGGTTCTTCTTGAAGAGTGATAGTGAGGGGGCACTATCTTATGTAGATCGGGACCCTGTTCCATAGTAAGGGAAGTCTCTGCGAAGGGAATATATCCCTCCAGCATGTTCTATTCATTGTTGTGTTGAGGTTTATATCCCTAGAGCATGTAGCTCGAGTAGATTTGGTTTTGCTAAGATGGAGCATGTTCAACAATTCTGGGTTGGACATGGCTCTGTACGTTAGACAGAGATCACCTCTGAGAAAGCGGTATGCAACAGAGAACAGTCTTAGCTTTTTCAATCGTGCTGCATAGGGCAACTGTTTGAGGCCAGTAATCCTCTTGGTTAGGTACCTTTGTGGTCTCTCCAGCTGCTGGAGATGTCTAGCCAGGTACATTCCAATTGGTGCATTGTACTCAATAATGGGTCTGATGATGGAAGAGTAGAGGGGCACCATTGCATCCTTAGATCTTGATGCGAACCGTTTCATGATCAGATGGGTCACATAGAAGGATTTTCTAACCACTTTGGCAACATGGTTATCAAAGGAAAGCTGACTATCTACTTGGGTCCCTAGATCCCTTATTTCTTCTTCAGATTTCAGGGGATTACCTTCTATGTTGTAGTTTGCGGTTACTCTGTTTTTTCCAAAGGGGATTACTACGCATTTTTTTGCATTTAGCTTGAGACCATGGCTTTGACACCATGCATCAGTCTCATTTAGGCCCTTCTGGAGGATCTCCATGTCGGCAGGAGACTCTATTATAGCACCCAGTTTGCAGTCGTCCGCAAACTTAGTCAGCCACAGCCCTTTTGTGCTTGACTGTACTTCTGAGAAATATATGCCAAACAGGAGTGGCCCCAGGACAGAGCCCTGAGGCACACCGCTCATTACTGGTCTGGATTCGGACATAGATCCCGCTACTCTTACTTTATGGGATCTGTCTGAGAGCCAGTTTGCGATCCATCTTGTGACGTAAGGGTTTATGCCCAGGCTGGTGAGCTTCTCAATAATACCTGAATGGGGAATGGTGTCAAATGCTTTAGCAAGGTCAAGGTAAGCCATGTGTACCTCCTTTCCCTTATCTATAGCCTGAGTAACTGTCTCAAAGAAATCCACCTGGTTCAGGAGGCATGATCTGCCCTTGACGAAGCCGAACTGTGTGGGGTCCAGCGACTGGAGGTTCCCAATCTCTCCATTTATGAGTTCCATAATGATTCACTCCATAGCCTTACAGATCAGACTGGTCAGACTTATTGGTCGGTAGTTCCCAGGGTCAGTTAATTCAAAAAATTATTTTGAACACTCTTGATTTTGCTTTACACATTTTCAGATTGTAAATTTGTAAATGAGATTCTAGAAGACTGATTAATGAATAAACAAGGGGAAAATTCCTCAGTCACCCTAGACAGAAAGATTGTCTAAATGCACTCTGAGATTTTCAAGACAAGTGGTTCTATTTTGGAATATATAGAGACAAATACCAACAGGCTGCAGGAAATATAAGACATTTTATCAGGTATTTCAAGGAAATAACTAGTATGCAAAATGTTGAAAAGGAGATGAAAAAAATGGTGAAACAGCAATCGGAATGTGAATAAAGCATAGACGTTGGCTGGACTCGATGATAGGTCACGCTGAGACAATTTGAGGATTACAGCAGTAGCAGAACAAACAAAAGGGGATGATTGTAAATATTTTATCAGAAAATGTCTCAGCACATGGACTGGACTTTGTTTAGCTAATTTTAAAATAGAAAGAACACACAGAGTAAATAACATAGAGTAAATATTCCTAATATGAGATTGAGAAACCAGTCGAGACCAATATTGATTAAACTGCATATATATCACACCAAGGAGAAAATTCTTTCTGTTTTGTAGAGGAAGAAAACAATCTTAAATATTAGCAACACATAGGTTTGGGTGGATGATGACTTTTTATTTCAAACATGAATCAAAATAAATGCTTTTCTTCCTTCTAGAGAAAAGAAATTTCATTTCAGGTTATTGTGTCCTGCATTACTTCAAATCTTCTTTCCTCTTGGATTAAAAACAGGCACACAATGAATTTACAAAACAAAAAGTAGAAATGGAGGTAGAACAAGCAGACAACAAATGCAGAAAATACAACTATGGGCATTTCAAAGAGTAGATTTCCTATGAAGCTCTTTCCTGTTTTCCAAATAAAAATCATGGATAAGACAAAGAAGATGAAACAGTTTTCAAAGAAAGTGGGAGATTCCATTAAAAAAAAACCCCAAAGCACTGGGAATGTTGAGTGCTGAAATGGATATATGTATATATGGAAAAGAATGCATAATATAGCCAAAATATGACTTGCACTCTGAATGATACTTTAAAACCACAGAAATCAGTAAGCACCAGACAGAGAAAAATAGCTATATGATAAAATGTAAGATATGTGGCCAGTGCCAAGGCATAGAAGGATAAAGCCTTAACTGCATCCAAGATGACCAAGGTTTGATTAGGGATTGTGGTGTCTGAAGTTCCTGTAAAGGGGAATATTTATGGTCATCCCAGTGGGAAGACCATTCATCTAGGCTTTCCCTGTGAGAAGTGTGGTATGTAGAGTGGAGTATTTCCCTTCCGCAGATTCACCTGTTACACTGGAGTGTTAGCCCTCCAATGTAATAGGTCAGTGCAAGTAAGTGAATACAAAGGGGTAAGTCATAATTCACAAAATCTCCTAGTAGAAGCAGTGAATGGCACAACCCCTTCAGGATGTCCTTGAGTTCTCTGCAGGTCCCAGCCTTAGAAAACAGTTTGTCCAGGGATATTAGGAGAGGCTAGTAGACCCAGTAATAGGTGTAGCTGTAGCATAGCTAGAAAGAATGAAGCAGAAAGGGAACAAAACTATATAAATGTGAGCTTTAAGTATGGTATTTTAAATTGTACTTAAAATGGAAGTTTATTGCTAACTGAATATGGAGATAGGGGGTAATACTGCATGCTGTGAGGTGAAAGTGCCATTTATTTTCAAACTGCAGCTTCTGTTATTTTGCTTACAATAATGTTTTTATGACAGTGGAGGAAAGGAAGGGGTAGTAGAAGTAAATAAATGGTAAATGAAAAAGGAAACTACTATATTATGTGTTGGAAACAATTAGTCAATGATGTATAAAGTTGGCTCTGAAAATGTATGCACCAGATCCAGAAATTAATAAAAAAGTTAAATAGACAAGCATGCTGACTGAAAGAAGGCAGGCAGCAAAACTAATACCTTAATAACTTCAGAAATAATGCATTTAAACTGCTAAATTGCAAGTAAATGAAACAGATCAGGGAGAGATATAGTAAAAAAACACTGCACTGGAAACATACCATGAGGACAATAGTTTAAATGCATGGGAATATATATGTATATATATTTAGGCAAGGATGTTTTATATGACTAAAATGTAAATTGTATACTAAAATATATTTACAACAATTGGAATCAGTAAGTACACATGAGGAAAATAAATATCTGATATTGCTAGCTGTTTGGTTAAAGTTTAATTTGCTATCAGACTTCAGACTGGGAGATTTTCAAACTGCAGTCTGACCTACTCTATTTGTAGTGCTTTTGGAATGCAGCTAACCTTTCTTGACAATCTAAGACTGATTACAAGTTACAAGATGATGGAATCAATTTGTCTAGATAGTTAACAAGTCTGACCTTTTGAAAATAACTTCAGCATTTGAGATATAAAAATAAGTTAATGTGGAAATATGAAAACATGTATACCATCTGCAGGGATGAATAGTTAATACAAATTTAAAAGTGACAAATACATTAAATGTAAGAATGTGTATGACAATGTTTGACTGTATAGCAGCATTAGAACAGGACAGTTTTATAAATATGTTTAAAATGCTAACTGCAGGCAAGCGTTAAAAACAGATTAGTGATTTGTAGCAGGTTTTCTGTAGCCCAAATAAGTAAATCAATGTTTCGGTCCGAGTATTAAAAGGTGGAATAATCTTTACACCACTCTATTTACAGATTTTTGGCTCTATTGCCTTGAAAAATATGTATATAGTTAATATGTTATTTGTTTTTGAGGTAGGGAAGGAATTGTGTATTGTAATGAAAATAAGAGATACGGTTAAGATGGGACAATATTACATAAAAAATACATAAAAGGATATAAACAGACTGGTTCTTCAGAGGGGTCTTATTGATACAGATACGTGGTGCCAAAATCACGGCCTCAAGTTAAATGCCAAAAAGTGCATTGTCATACTTTTGGGAAAAACCAAGTACCAATGAATTACAACATAGGTGGCAGCCCACTTATCACAGAGAGTGTGATAAGAGACCTAGGGAAACAGGTGGATAGTAACCTCTTCTTCGACAACCACATCGCTAAAGTAGTTAGAAAATCCTTCTATATGGCCCATCTTATCACAAAGGGGGTTGCATCTAGGAATATGGAAGTTATTGTTCCCCTCTACTCATCACTCATTAGACCCGTAATTGAGTATAATGCCCCATTCGGGATGTACCTTACAGGACATCTGCAACAACTGGAGAGGCCTCAAAAGTACCTCACAAAGAGGATAACTGGCCTTAAACACATGCCCTATGCCACAATGCTAAAAAAACTCAAACTATACTCGGTCGCATACCGACTACTCAGAGGTGACCTATGCCTAACATACAAGGCTATGGCAAACCCAGAATTGCTGGAAATGCTCCACCTAAGGAAAACCCAATCCACCAGAATTACACGCTCAAGGGATATTAACCTGACAGCAACAATAAACAGGACTTGTTGGAGGGACAGATTCGTGTCCCAGAGACTCCCCTTGCTCTGGAATAAGGTCCCCATATATGTGAGGCAGAGCCCCTCACTAGCGCTCTTCAAGAGGAATCTTGATGAGTGGATGGGAAACAGGAAATTCACCCCGGGAATCACGTCTGTGGCCCTGCTCGACAGAGGTGCAGGTAACTAAACCTCATGGGAGGTGAAAGCCGAAACATGTTGGCTAGGCTTAATTATGCCCTAGGGCCAATAGCCTAGTACTTATCTATGAACCTATGAACCTATAAAGGAGAAGTCTGCAGAAAGATACAGAATATATACAAGTAAAAGTTTTATTATGTCACAATGTGACTTGTTAGATTAGAACTTTGGTTGGTAGAGAGGAGAAGGATAAGGTGCTGATGTATATTAGCAATAGTAATGCACAGGAAAAAATATTACAAAAAATGAATTATAAAGAGCATGATTTGTTTTGTAAAGAGAAGTGGGAAGGATGGTTTCTTTGCTGTAACAGAAGGACAGCAAAAGAAAGGGGTCTTAATATTAATTAAAAATTTTATCAGAATAAAGATTAAGGAACAAATGAAAGACATGCAGAGAAGATTTATAATGTTTAGACTTTGCTGGCAGGTTATAAGAATTATACTGGATATAGTATATATCCCAATGAAAACACTAAGAAAATATATAAAGAATATTATGAAAGAAGTTATAATATTTCATCAAGGATGTGTGTTTATGGCTGAAGACTTAAACACTATAAGGAATAAGCAAGATGTCCCTGGTGTGCCAAGACTTCAGAGAATACCAGTTGTGGGCAGATAACTTCTGAAATACATGCATGTATTTGAGCTCATATATGTAACAAAAATAAGACAGAATGAACTGAAATGTACACTTGTTTTATGGAAATATGGTTCTTGACAGAATTAGATGTTACGTACCAAAAGAATACCATAACATGGTGTGAACCATAAAAACGGATCCACTTAGTGTCAGATGATGTACATATACAAATTAAGTTTTGTAAGCAAGTAAAAGACTGCTATGACAAATACTGGCATTTTCTAGTATTTCTTCTAAAAAGAAAATAATGTAATGATTGGATAGATTAAAATTTAAGTGAAATATTATTAGATAAGAATTTATGTACTTAGTAAAGTGCTTGCTAATGATTGGAATAACTGTAAACTGAAATTCAGAAATGTGGTCACAATGAAAGCAAATGAAATGTGGAGTAATAGTCAACAACAGGTATCTAGAGAATTTAAAAAGTAAGTGAATTTACAGAAATGAAAAAGAATAAGTGGAACCCAGGTTGAACAGCAACTGAAAGAATCTAGAATACCCATGCAAGAGTAGTTAGAAAATATAAATGAACACAGAGCAATGGTTTAAAAATAACCATTTTTTTACAATAACCCTACAGATTATTTCTCAACTCTCCAGATTTTCACACAATGTCCAAATTTTTGCTTCATATTTTTGGTCTTATCCCCATAAAATTTGTACTTTTCTGGCAAATCATTGAGGATGGAATTCACTAAATGATATGTATTTGAGTTTCAGTCTTCATGACATTCAAAAAGACATGATAATGCAAAGCCTATTATTCATGTTACTTTCTAAGTTTATAAGAACAATAGTCTAAATTTTCCCTGATTTTCGGTGTATGTCTCCATTATTTTTAGATGTTCCAAATTTCCTGCGTTTAGAGGTTGATAGGTATGCCCTACAGCAGCTAGTCAGCATCAGTTAGCACCTTGATCATCTGAGGCACTGTCATGAAGGAAAGGACAAGCCCATCCCAGAAGGGATGGCATTCATTGATGATGCTCCCTGAGGGGAGGCATGGTCCAACCAGCAGAGTAGCCCTCAGACAATGGTCAGCTTATGAAGCCTCCCTGGAAATTATCATATATAAATATAACCTGATGAAGTGCTAGTGATACATGCTCCTAGAAAAATACTATAGCACTCACAAAAATCTTGAGCTTCTCTTAAAAAATATAACCATGGATGCACTCCAGTTGCTGACAACTTACTCCCTTGGTTCATCTCACTCTGCAAAGACTTCCTCACCAAACTGCTTATCCACATTTATAACCTCTGCTTGACTCAGAACAAAATGCCTGACATATAGAAAACTGCTCTTGTTAAACCACTTCCCAAACAGCCTCAGATAGAGAATCCATCCCACTTCTGCCTTGTTTCTACCCTCCCTAAATTTGAGAAAATACTTGAAAAACTAATCTACAATAACTGTCCACTTACATCCAACAGTACTATCTTCTAACTCAAACAGCACAGATTCTGGGCTGTTGTGAGCACAATGTCATCACTATGGTCATTTACAGATGAGATCCTTCTCAACATGGAAAAGGAAACCTTTCAGAGGCTCTCTTTATTGACCTTACCAAATGTTTTGATCTTACTGACCACCACTTCCTCCTCCTCTCCAAGAAACCAGAGTTAGCTCTAACACTGTCACCCGGTTTCAAGATTTCATAACAAATAGGTATTTTAGAGTCAAAATTTTCTCATCCCTATTTTCTTCAGCACTTCTTGCCAAAGGAGTGCCCCAGGGCTCCATATTTACTTCACTTGTGTTTTCAGTCTTTATTAGCAAACTACCCCCTGATCTCACTAACTTCCCAATCAGTCTTTATGCTGATGGCATGGTTATCCTTCAGTCTAATCCCTCATATTCAGCTACTCAAACCCAGCTTCAGTCTAACCTCCACTCCCTTAATTCTTGGGTAAACAATTATAAATTACTCCTCAACCCCTGCAAACAAAATGTATGATATTTGGAATCTCACAAAAACTGAAAAAATACTCCTAAAAATCTCAACATTGCAGATCTCAATGGTACCTTGAAAAAAAAAATCATATACTTTAAATACCTAGGTTTATGGCTGGACCAGTCATTTAACTTCCATAAACACGTTTATTTATTTATTTATTGCCATTTGTTAACCTGGTTGGTCCAGCTGAGCCAAAGGCCTGTTTTCAGTGGAGACCTGAGGAGAAAAGCTCCAGTTACAATTACAATCATTCAAGATAAACATTTATATCACAGATGGATACAACAAGAAAACTATACAACAAAGTGAAATAATCAATATAACAGTTATGTAGAGATTTCAGTGTGTATCTATACAGTAACAATGAGTTAGTCTGGGTGTAAAGGTTGATTTAGACGTAGTGGGGTGTTGGTGTGTTGTTGTATTAGCACTATGGAGAGGAGCAGGAAATGAAGAAAGAAAAAGATATGAGAGAAGAGAGTAGATTTAGTAGGAAACAGGATAGAGAGAGATGTGAGAGAAGAGAGTAGATTTAGTAGGAAACAGGATAGAGAGAGATGTGAGAGAAGAGAGTAGATTTAGGAAGGGGGTAGCTAGAATCAAGTTGGAGCTTGACAGGGACAGGACCAGTTGTTTAGGAGATAGTGTTAAAGTTCAAGTTTGAACTGGGACCTATGAGAGATGTTTCTTATATTATGTGGGAGGGAGTTCCAGTAGTGGACTACTGAGTATTTGTATAGTGAATTCCCTATATTTTCCCTGAGTTTGTAGATGTCCAGAAGATGTTTGTCAGATGTACAAAGCTGACATTGGGGGTTGTAAAGTGCTACAATATTAGAGATAGAGGGGAAGGAAGTAGGGTTATAAAGAACACAGTGTGCTATATGTAGTTGAGGAAGGAGCGGTTGTTTGGGGAATTCAGGCCATTGCAAAGACTTCAGGGCAAGGCAGTGGTGGGATTTATAGGTGAGACTAGAGGCAAACTTAGCTATTTTGTTATAGGTTTGCTCTAGTTTGCTGAGAAGAGTTGATTGGAGGTTAATAAGGACAGGAGCAGCATACAGAAGACAGGGTAAAATGAGAGATGTGGCTAGGGAAGATTTGGAGGAGGGAGAAAGAAATTTATGATTATGGTACAGGAGGCCAAGTTTTGGTGGGTTTTCTTTATGCATTGATTGATATGTAAACTGAATTTTAGTTCATCATCTATGGTGATGCCAAGTAATTTAGTATGTGGTTCAGGTCTGATGATGGTATTGTTAAGGGAGGTGATGGAGAAAAAGGATTTATGCTGTGTTAGCGGTTTTGGAAGAAAAAATAGAAGTTTAGTTTTTTTGTGATTTAAGATTAGTTGATTATCAGTAAGCCAGATTTCAATGGAAGAGAAAGTGTTCTGGATAAGAGAAAGGAGCTCAGGGTTACTGCGGGCAGTGTTAATAAGGGTGGAATCATCAGGACACTGTAAGAGTGTTCAGTGATTAGTAGCAGAGTTTAAGTTATTAGTGAAGATATTGAACAGAAAGGGACCCAAAATAGAGCCTTGAGGAACACCAGTGTAGACAGGCAGAAATGGGGAGGTGACAGTTTGCCAATGTATAATTGTAGTCTATTAGATAAATAACTAGTGAACCAGGCTATTGAAGGGGTAGACGGGTGAAGGTCAGAAAGTTTAGTTAAGAGTTTAGAGTGGGATACAGTATCAAAAGCCTTAGGGAGATCAAGAAATAGACAATAAAGAAGTGGGTTGTTATCATGGGGTTCTGCTACAGTTTGGGTGAATGAGAGTAGAGCAGTTGATGTGCTGTGATGGGGTCTGATGCCATGTTGGGTAGGAGTTAAGAGATTATTGCCTAGGAAGTGTTTGAGTAGCTGAGAATGAACAGTTTTCTAGTATTTTGGAAAGTGGGAATAGTATTGCAATGGAACAATAGTTTGAGGGATCAGTGGAGCTTTATGGAGAGGAATTGTGTAAATGGATTTCCATAGTTTGGGGACAACAGACTCGGTAATGGAATGATTAATGAGGATAGAGACTAGGTAAGCAATAGAATTGGCAGCAATTTAAGGATGTGGGGTGGGTAAATTGTCTACAGAGGGAGAGCAGGCTTTGAGTTTATTTAGTTGAGATTTGATAAAGACAGTGGGAACAGGTTGTAGGGAAAAGGTATTACAGGAAGAAGGGCTGTGGGGTGAAGGCAGAGAAGAGGCTTTGGGAGTATGTTGAGTTAGATTTTGGATTGTTTCTATGAAATAATTGTTTATTAGGGCAGCGGTTGCAGTATTGAGAGGGAAGGGGTTGGAGGTGGGAGGGGTACTGGGGTGGAGGACTGTGTTAATGGTGGACCACAATTTCTTGTGGTTGGTATATGGGGCTGCAGTGGTTGGAAATTAAAATGATTTTTTATCATTAATGATTAATTTTTTATACTTGTTCCTGAGTTCTTTGTAATGTTGGAGTAGAGGAGGGGTATTATTTTTGACTCAGGTTTTCCAGGCAGTATCCCTCTGGTGCATAATAGAGCATGTTTGCTTGGTGAGCCAGGGGGCACAGTTTGATTTTACTCTGATTTTTCTAGATGGAGCCATGGTGTTTAATATGTCTAGAAATATTTTGTTGAAGGCAGTTACAGCATCATTTAGGGGGAGGTTATAAAGGAAGGTCCAGTTGATGTCGGACAGTGTAGAGTTAAACACCTCAGGGTCAAAGTGGGTCCGATTGCAACATACCCTGTAGACGTGTTCTTTGGGTGATTGTTGAGAGTACCTATGGACATAGGTGGGGGAGTGGTCATTGACAGAGCTGGGAAGTGTGCCAGGGTTATGATAGATACAAGCGTCAGACGTTAGGATCCAGTCTATAACAGATCCAGAGGTAGAGGTTTTGTTGGTCCTGGTAGGGTAGGATTTGAGTTGATGGAAGCCATATAGATTGAGGCCATGAGTAGGGTAGGAGGAGGAGAGTAAAGCCCAATCAATGTTTGCGTCTCCAAATATAATGGTTTCAAAGGCAACACTGTGAGAGAGCCAGGAGAGAAAGCTTTCAAGAATAGGAATGTTGTCATTGGGGGGGGGGGGATATAGATGGAGACAATGGCAAATGTTTCATGGGGGTTATGACGGCAGCTTACTAGGAAAACACACTGTAAGCACCAGGAAATATATAGACTCTCTTTTACTATGGTCCTAAAAATATCTCCCTTTCTGTCCAGACCAGGCTAGGGCTGCAATAGGCAAAGGAGTGCTCCATGCTCAACTTAGATTCAGACTTCCTATCATAGTCACAGCCTCTAAAAACTCATCCACTGCACAGTGCATTGAATACAAAATCTGACGATTCATTTTACAACTCTCCTCCTTAGGAATACCACTGCACCGCCCTCTCTAAACCAGATGGCTCCCAATCACCTATTGAGTTGAGCTACTCCTAGGGTCTCTTCTTTTTAAATTACTTCAGCTGCCAAAATCTACAATAGAAACACTGCCTACAGCATGTGCATCCTCTCCCAACTGATTCACTTACTCCAGACCCCCAAACCAAACTGTTCTGTACTAACCATTCCTTCTCCATTCTTGCACCCAAATTCTGGCAATCTCGTCCCCCTCATCGAAAAGAAATTTCCTGTTTCCCCATTTTTAGAACTCAACTCAAAAGGCATCTCCATCAAAAATATGACTGCAAGTGCTTTTCTACTGGACATATCACCTAATTACTCACTCACCTATGTAAGTTCTCCTTTCACCCTTTGTCCTCACCTGTGTCTTGCCTTCCCCATATTTATAAAAAAAAATAATCCACATTTATTTTTCTCCTCTGTTAATAATATTTGCTCATTGTTTCAATTGCCTGCTGGATTTTCTGTGAATACTCTTGTCTGAGAATTAGTTCTGTTTTAATTTTTTTAAACAAGAAACATATATATTGCATTTTCAGCTATGACACAGACAATCATACATTTATATAAATGAAAACAAACCATATCGACATAACACTAGCTTCAAACATTATACATCACTTATAACTTTCCCAGTCATTGTCACTCAAAATTACATAGTACTTTCAAGTCCTGCCTTCTTTTAAACCTCATTTCTCCCCTACATGTATTGTTCCCACAATTCTCATTTTTCCTATGTAATTTGCTCCTACCCTTTTTTTAAACATCCCAATTCCAGTTGTTTTATTGCTGTTAATATATTCACTACTTCTAATACAGTTGATTTATACTTTGATTTGCATTTTCTATCAATTGTTTTTTTTTTTTGCAGCCACAATAATTAGACTCAGCAAAGCCTCACTATGTCTAGGCAATTCCGATTCTGTACCATAGCTCAGAAAAATCATTTTCCTAGTTACACTAATTTGCTCACCCAGTAGCTATGACAGAGTAGTCTGCAGGGCAAATTTAAAGTTTGCCAACTCATTACACTCCAAGAAAATATGTTCCCAATTACCTCTTTCTTCCCTATCACACTTCCAACATTTGCTGTCTACTCGAGGAAAAATTCTCTGGAGTCTACTTGGAGTATAAAAATACCTATTGATGTATTTCCAAGCAAAATGGTAAATCTTCTAGATTTTGTTGCATATTTGGGAGATATACATATGCCCCCTCATTGTTTCTTTTTAATTGCTTATCCAATCTCTCTTCCCAATCCTTTCTAACCTCCTCTGATTGATTCTTATAGTTATCATGCAATATTTTATATGATCTACTAATTATTCCTTTTTTAACAGCAACTTCTGTTCTAGATTCTGCTAAAAACTCTACCAGTGCTGGCCTTTTGTTTAGGACCACCCTATTTCTTTCTCTTTGCCTATACTCTGATATCAATCCTTGATAGGGAAGGCAATCTCTATCCTGCAATCCAAACAAATTCTTGAAGTCTTCCTATTCTATTACCTTTCCCTCTCTAGTTATTTGCTCCCAATACCTTGGTTCCTTTGCTAGTTTTCTCCAATAAATTCTAGCCCCCTCTTGCCTATTGTCTGTATCTCTAATTGCAGTCATCCTTTTTGGTAGAATCTCCTTTCTCCATTCCCGTGTTGGTTTAGTTCTTAGAATACTACCTGCTATTTTATGAATATAATACTCTGTATGACTTTTGTTGTTCTCCTTAAGAGTCTGCATCCAAAATAACAATATTTCCTTATTTCTTGAGCTTCCCCTGTATCATCATCATTCTTGTCCACTTTGAATTATAAGTTTCTGCTTGTGTAATGTATAGGAGCCTTAACTGTGTAGTTCTGAAATACCCCCTGAGATTGGGTAATCCTAGCCCACTTTGTTCTATCGGAAGAATCAGCTTATCCCACTTGCACTTAATCCTTGCTGTCTTCCCTTCCCAGATAAAATCCTTCAGCTCTTTTTTAATTGCTATCCACAGCTTCTCCTCTGGTTGATAAAAATATGACTGACCCATGTATAAGACTAAAGGGACTAAAACATTTTAATTGCTTGTATCTTGGTATCCATATCCATATAACAAAACTTCCAGTTTCTCATTTTTTGTATAATCTTCTTAGTCTTTTCCCACACATCCTTAGCTGCCACAACAGAGTAATTTCTAATATACACTCCTAAATACTTCATTTTATCATGTCCCCATAAATAAGGGTATTGTTGGACCAATTCCTCTGTGGGTACATAATTCATCGCTATTGACTTTGTTTTAGCTTCATTAATTTTATATCCCAAGAAGATTTGACACGGTCTTAAAATATTCCACAACACTGTAATATCCTTTTCTGGTTTTGCAACGTATAAAATAATATCATCTGCAAATAGAGCCAGCTTTTCCTGACTACCATACCAGTTATATCCTTGAATTTGTGAGTCCCTTGTTTTCTTTGCCAGTGGTTCTAAATGTAATGCAAACAACAAAAGGGAAAGCAGGCAACCCTGCCTGGTTCCTCTACTTAAGCCTAAGTTATCAGAAAGGACATCACCCACTTTAATGTTCGCCTCTAATACCTCATATATATAGGAGTAATCAACCTTATAATTGTATCAGGGAAATCAAATGCTTCCATTGCCCTGCTCATGAATTCCTAGTCTACTCTGTCAAATGCTTTCACTGCATCAAGACCCACCAATAACAGTGGTATTTTCTTATAGTCTGCTTCCATCTGGATCATCAATGTTCTGTTAATATTGTCAATATTGCCTTCATCCAACAAAACCACATGGATCCATATCTATCAATTTTGGTATCATGCTGCCATTCTTTTACTCATTACAGACATGAACACTTTATAATCATGGTTTAGTATTGAAATGGGCCTGTATGAAGCTGGATCCGATGGATCCTCTGTAGGTATTACCGTTACCATCATTTTCTTCCAGGATGCTGGTACTTCTCCTCCTCTTAAAATACTGTTAAATCCTTCCAGATCTTTATCAGTTGTTTCCCTCCTAGCTTCCAAAGTGCCACAGGAATACCATCTCTTCCTGGGGACTTTCCTGTAGATTGGTTATACATAGTCATTTTTATCTCATCTCCTCCTATCCTAACTCTACCTTTAACCTTGGCATATTTAATTCTTCCATAAATATTTCCATTTGTACCTTTTCTTGATTTCCATTGTACCTTTTATTGATTTCCATATTTCTCTGCTTTATACAAACTTTCATAAAATTTTCCGAAATATTGCTAATACGTCTACAGGATCTCTTATCATCTTCCTTGTTATAGACTCCATAAGCTTGGTAACACAGCCCTTTCCACTTTCTGTTGCCTGAGTCATTGTGCTAAACATTTTTGTGCTCTACAATTATTATCAAAAAACAGTTGCTTAACAGCAATCTTTCTATCCGTGTATATTATCAAGGTAATCCCTTATTTTCTGTTTAGCATTCTGCAGTTGCTCCTTTTCTTGTTCTGAGAGATTCCTCATATTTTGCAAATATTTATTTGTTTATTTATTTATTATTTATTTGACATTTGTTGACTGGGATAGTCCGACTGAGCTTGTGCTCTTTTTTCAGTTTAGGCCCGGGGAGAAAAGCTCCACAGTACAAAGAATACAATAAAAATTCACAGAACAAATTAAGCAAGTAATACATACACAGAACAGATTAATCTAGTAAGAAGAAAATACCAAGCAAGTAATTAAATCTCAGTATGGGTTATGCAAGAAAAATATAAAGGCACAGAAATGTTAATATAAAAAGGTTAAATAGATGAACATAGCTGTACAAATTAGGGAAAATACGGCAAGTGAGAGAATTCAAATAGGATGTGTGTAATGAGGAGGTGGGTAGGAAACAGAATAAGAAATGCAGAAGAATATATAATATATGTCTGGAATGGTAGTAAAAGCAGTTTGTTCGGTAAGTTACAGTAAGAGGGGAAATGAGAGTAGGGGGTGGAAGAAAGAAGATGTGGAATTGTCAGATAACTGGGAGCAAGAAATTAGGAGGGGAAAAAGGAGAGAAGGAGTTGATAGTAGAAGTAGGAAAGAGAAGGATACCAAGTTGGATGATTGCAGTGACATATCCAGGCACTGTTTAGGTAATTTCTAAGGGCTGTCTTGAAGTCATGAGAATGAGTACTATTTCTGAGGACTAAAAGAAGCTTATTCCATGTTAGAGGAGGAAGATAGCTGGATAGGTTTTGTCCTAAAGATTTTTTTAGGTTTATGAATTTGTAAGAGAAATTGTTCTGAGCTTCTGAGGGTGTGAGGTAGTTTGTAGAGGAAGAAAAGAGAGGAGATGCTAGGGTAGGAGGTGGGTTTGTTTAAGATGGTGTGGATAATAAGAAGCTGAGTATATGAGAGTTGCTTAGGAAACTGTAACCAACTGAGTTTATGGAAAGTGAGACAATGGTGAAATTTTGGAGGCAGGTTGGCTGCAAATCTGGCGGCTTTATTGTATGTGGTTTCTAGTTTGGATAAAAGAGATGACCGTAAGTTGGGAAGGATTTGAGAAGAGTAGAAAAGGTTAGGAAGAAGATAAGCCTGGGAAAGTGAGATTCTGGAGTTAGGAGTAAGGAACTTTTTGTTCCTATATAGTAGGTCAAGTTTATGGTGGGCTTTCTTTATACAGTGGTGTACATGGAGGTCAAACTTAAGTTGATCATCAACAATTAATCCAAAGACCTTAGTGTGGGGGTTCAGATGAGATAGTAATGTTGTTAAGGGAGGAGATGGTGAAAGAGGATTTAAAATAGTTGAGAGATTTATGTAGGAAATGAAGGAGTTTTGTCTTTTTATGGTTTAGAATGAGTTGGTTGTTAGTAAGCCAACTTTCAGCAAGGTTGAAGTAGGTTTGAGTTAAGGTGACCAGGTCTGAGGGGTTGTCAGCAATGGTGATTATAGTGGAGTCATCAGCGTACTGTATGAGGGATGACTGAAGACAGGATGTGTGGAGTTGATTAGTAAAAACATTAAAATGAATGGAACCTAGAACTGAGCCTTGTGGAACTCCCATTTTTATAAGGAAAATGGGAGAAAGAGCAGACAGCCATTTGACAGCATGCTGTCTGTTAGTGAGATAGCTGGAAAACCAAGAGAAAGTAGTAGGGGAGAGATTGAGCTGAGAAAGTCTGGAGATAAGAATGGAGTGAGAGACGGTGTCAAAGGCTATTGAGAGATCTAAGAGGAGGCAGGTGACCAGTTTATTATTGTCTCTAGCTAGGGAGATGGAGTTGGTAAAGGAAAGGAGAACAGTTTTGGTGCTATGGTGAGGGCGGAAGCCATGCTGTGTAGGGGTGATAAGGTTTTCTTGAGTGAGATAAGACATGTGTTGCTTATGCACACAGTACTCAAGAATATTGGAGAGGGGAGAGAGTGTAGCAATTGGATGATAGAAAGTTATAATGAGTTTCCACCTTTATGGATAGGTATGGTGTAGAATTTCTTCCAAAGAGTAGAGATAGTGGATTTATAGAATACTTTAACATTTGTCAGTCCCTGTAAACAATTCTTGTTACTGCTTAACCATATCTCCCTTTCCTTTAGTTCCACCCTAGTTTTAAACTCCACTTTAATTTTATACCACTCACTAGCTATATTTTCAGAAGAAATTTTATCTTCTCTAGTAGCTCTTGAATTAATTCCAAAACCCAGTCCTTGAATTCCTCTCTTTTCAACTGATAGGTGGGAAAGTGCCAGTGTCTCATTTTTATTTTATTACTTTGTGCTTTTTTATTTTAGTTATTATTGGGACACAATCTGAAATAGTTATTGGATGTGTTTTCAAGACCTTCAATTAAATACACATGTTCCTGTGAGATATAAATTCTATCTAGCCTAGCCCAGTTTTTGTATCTTGGAGAATAATATGTAAATTCACTCCAAACATCTGGTAATGAATGTACATCTTCCATGCCAAACATTTTCATAAATTTCTTCTAAAATCTACACTCTTTTGATATATTTTCCCTTCTTGGCCCCCCAGACACATCTTCACTGCAAACCAAATTCTAGTCTCCACCTATAAGTAATATTCCTTACTGAAAGCTGATTATTTCTCCCAAAACTCTCTTAAGATCCATTACAGCAGTTTTAGGTGGAATGTAAATGCATGCCAGTGTAATCATACTCCCTTGTCAGTAACCCCTTAGAACTATATATCTTCCAATATTATCTTTTTTCCTCTTCTATCACTATTGGAGTTCCTCTTGCAATTAATATAAGTAGTCATCTTTTCCTTCACCCCAGATATTCTGCTGAATAACCATACTGAAAGCCTTTCTTTATCAAATTCACATGTTCAGTTCTTTCCAGGTGTGTCTCTTGTAACATAGCTATTTGCACTCTACATTTTTTAATATAGTTAACTACTCTTTCTTTTTTATCTCTGTCTGTAAGACCATTCAGATTGAAAGACATTATAGAAAGCATAATTGTTTTATATAGTTATTACCACCTTTTATATATAATTTTTTTTTGTTAAATGTCAAGTTCCAACTTTTATGTTGTATGCATATATACTGTTTGGCAGGTTGGTCTTTTATACAGTTGTTTCTTTTCAAATCCATTTGGGCCTATGCCACATCTTACATAACTTTTCTTTGAGAGTCCTCAAACAGAACAAACAACCCCACCAAAACCTATCAACTTAATAATAACCCACAAAACGGGTCTACTTTACATTGTCGAAGGCCGACAATATCGAAGCTGATATTGTCGGCACCAGATTAGCGAAAGCAAAAAACATTGAATGTTTAAATGGAAATCTCCATAAGGGGAGATTTTCCATTTAGTTCAATGTAGTGCGGTCTCGGAGTTGGTATATTTAAGTAGGGGGTGTGGGGGGCACAGCCCCTCGCATGGGGGTGCAGGGTGGCTTGCCCCCCTGCTTGCAAAGGTAAGTTTTTATTTATTTTTGTTTTTAGGCATTTTGTTTTATCTTTTGATGTTTCAGAATCCGATGATATGGTGTCGATCATATCAGATTCCATATTCTGAAACTTTGATAAGATAAGATAATATAGATGCCACAAAACTATCTACAGGTTTTTGCTTCCTAATAAGAACAAAAGTTCTAAGCTGATAGCCACACAGACAGGCTAGAGTTAACCAAAAAGAAAGGTTAGTCATGCTAAGACACATAGTACAGCCTGTGCTATTAGTGTTATTTGATTTTGTCTATCTTTATAGCTCTCCCAGCTGAGAAAACACTTGAATGCTTTCAGTAAACATTTTCTCCCAGACATTTCTCTTTATCAAATTGTGTTCTAGTGACATGTAAATCAGACACAAAACTGCTAACGATACATTGCTTACCAGAAACAAGCCTTATAATAGTCAATATTCTTTTTCATTTACATGCTTTGTAGTAAATGTGTTACTGGGTAACTTCTAGGGTCTTAGCCCAGTCATTTCCCTATGCAAGCATGGGTAATTATCACACTGAGTTTTTGTCATAACTTTCCTCTCTCCCACCCTTCTCCCCTCTCCCTCCTTTTTTTTACATTGCAATGTCTACATTTCCTAAAACTGAACAAAGAAAAAGATGATGGGAGAAAAAAAAACAAAAGCACCTGTTTATATTAGTATCTCCATTGCATTTTGGAAAAACAAAAACTAAGAAAATTTTACTTCAAGTCTAATTGGTTTGTCTTATCTTTAAAGTTATCCTAGCTGAGAAAACCCCTGACTGTTTTCAGAGAAAACTAATCAATCTAAGGTCCTTAATCCAGTCATTTCTCCATGCAAGAATGAAAAAACACACATTAATTTTAACATTGTTATGCCTTTTTAACCAGGCTCTTTTTTTTACATTGTACTGCCTATATTTCTCAAAACTGTACAAGAAGAAATATTGAATTGGGGAGAAAAAGAAAACAAAAAAAAAACCCACCTGTTTACAATCCCCATTACACTTAAAAATAGCATACAAAGAAAACCATACAACAAAGATATAGCACTATTAAGAAAAGAATATCTTTTCTTTACTTACAGTTAGCTTTTTCCCCTCTCTTGCCCTCCCGAAAACATTTTTCTGAACATTAATGACATGAAGTAGGGCATATAATTTAGAGTCCCTCATAAATACAACAAATTTGTTTTACCATATTTCACAAATATAATTATTGCATGGTAATCCCACAGTAAGTTACTGGTTTTATTACTGTTCTTTTCCATTGCCCAAATGCTGTCTCTGCTTCATTTCCAATGTACTCTTCATTCTTCTAGTCAACTCTCATGTTCCCTTTTTTTTCTCTCCAACATTTGACATTGAATTACTAGAAAAGGTTTCACAGGTACAGTCTATCTGTGGTCTTTATTACCAGTAGAACAAGAAGCAGAATCTCCTTTTGTTTCACAGCTCATTTTTTGTTGGACAAACTTTTGTATTTCCTCCTTAGCATGAACTTCATCAAAAAATGATTTTGTTCCTCCAGGGAAGAATACCTTAAAGACAGCTGGATACAGCACTTTAAATCACACACCTGCATCTCAACATTCCCTTAATAGTGGAATGAATTTACTCCTCTTCTGCCTGGTGTACAATGAGTAATCATGCTCCACAAACACTCTGCTGTCTCTCACGTTTACTATATTGTCCTTCTACCACAGTTTTGTCTGAATCATCTCCTTCTTATAACTAGGTTTGGAACATACACACGACATGCCCTTTCAACTAACAAATCCTGCTGTGGAATACCAGTCCAGTTGCTTATTTGTGCTTTCATAAAATTAATGCTACCTATTCCTTCCAGCTTCTCTCTGCTGAATTTCTAAAAAATACAAAAGTTTGTCCAACAAAAAGTGAGCTGTGAAACAGAAGAAGATTCTGCTTCTTGTTTCTGGTAATAAAGACCACAGAGAGATTGTACCAGTGAAGCCTTTTCCAATGTTTCAATGGAAAATTCTTGAGAGAAGGAAAAAAAACACAAGAGTAGTCTAGAAGAATCAAGAATACATTGGAAATTAAGCAGAGACAGGATCTGGGATGGAAATTAAGCAGAGACAGGATCTGGGAGATGGAGAGGAGCAGGAATAAAATCAGTAATTTGGAAATTAACAAATGTAGGATTACAAATCAATAATTATATTTGTGAAACGTGACAGAACAAGAAAATTTGGAAATATTAGACTCTTTTGGGCTTAGTTAAACTTATAGGGGGCTCTAAAGTATATGCCCTACTTCATGTCAATAATGTTCAGAAAAATACATAAGAGGAGGAAGAAAGTAAACTGTAAGTAAAACAATTTTTTCTTAATGATGATATCTTTATGGTGCATGATTTACTTTGCATGATATAAACTAAAGGTTTCTCAGTTATTTTTAATTGTAATGGGGATACTAATGTAAACAGGTGTTCCTGTTTTTTTCTTTACCCCTTCTTCTATCTTTTTCCTTGTCAGTTTTAAGAAATTTAGGAATTGCATTTAAAAAAAGTCTGGTTAAAAGAGCATGACAAAAGGAAAATGAGTGTGATTTTTCTCATTCTTGCATAGGAGAATGACTGAATTAAGACCATTAGCTTGATCTAGTAACACATTTTAAGATTAAGGAAGTAAACAAAATATACTGATTATAATGAGGCTTTTTTCCTAGCAGGTAAATGTATGCTTAGTAGCAATTATTTATCTGATCCTCATGTTTCCAGGAGACAATTTGATAAAAAGAAATGGCTAGCAGATAATGTTCTCTGAAAGCATTCAAGTGTTTACTCAGCTGGGAGAGGTATAACAATAAGAAAAAATCAGACAGCATGTAGTAGAAGCACCAGTTGTACCATGCATCTTAGCATGGATAACCTTTCTTTTAAGTTAGCTCAAGCCTGTGAGTGTGGCTGTCAGTTTGGAACATTGGTTCCTATTAGGAGGGTAAAACTTCAATATTTACAGATGTACATAGTTTTGTGTGTTGTTATTAACTTAACAGGTTTTAGGATCGCATTGGGGGGTGTGTTTGTTTTTTTGTTTGAGAGCTTTCAATAAAACAAAAGGTTTTGTAAGAAGTGACACAGGCTCAAATGGATATGACAAGACACAACTGTATAAAAGTTCAACCTGCCAAACACTCTATACATGTAACACAAAAACTGGAACTATATATTTAACAAAAAATCTGTTATACATAAAAGGTGGGAATAATAACTTTTCAATACAATGATGCTTTCTGTAATGTCTTTAAATGTCAATGGTTTCACAGATAAATACAAAAAGAAAGAGTAGCAAACTATATTAAAATGTAGAGTGCAAATAGCTATGTTGCAAGAGATATACTTGGAAAGAACTGAACATGTGAATTTGATAAAGAAAGGTTTTCAGGATGGTTATTCAGCAGAGAAAAGAGGAGTACTTATATTAATTGCAAGAAGAGCTTCAATAGTGACAGAAGATAAAAAAGACAATAATGGTAGATTTGTAATATGAAGGGGCAACTGGCAAGGGAGGAAGATTACACTGGCATGTATTTATATTTCACCTAAAACAGGTATAATAGAGCTTAAGAAAATTCTGTGAGAAATAATTAGCTTTCAGCAAGGAATATTACTTGCAGATGGAGACTGGAATGTGATTTGCTACAGTGAAGATGTGTCTTGGGGGCCCAGAAGGGAAAATATAACAAAAGAAGTTAGATCTTTGAAGAAATTTATAAAAATATTTGACAGGGAAGATGTGAATTCAAGGTAATGAAATGAAAATGAGACACTGCTTTCCCACCTATTTGTTGAAAAGGGAGGAATTTAAGGAATGGGTAGTAGAAATTATTCAGGAGCTATTAGAGTAGATGGACATTTCTTATAACAATATAGCTAGGGAGTGGGATAAAATTAAAGTGGAGTTTAAAAATAGGGTGGAAATAAAAGAAAGGGAGATATGGTTACGAAGTAACAAAAATTATTTAGAGCAACTGACAAATATTAAAGTATTGAAAAATTGGGGGGATCTCACAGAACAAGAAGAGGAGTAACTGCAGAATGTTAAACAGAAAATAAGGGATTACCTCGATAATATGCATGAAGAAAGACTGCTGCTAAGCAACTGTTTTTTTATAATAACTCTAGAGCACAAAATGTTTTAGCACAACGACTTAAGCAACATAAAGTAGAAAGGGCTGTCATCAAGCTTAGGTAGCCTATAACAAGGAAGATAAGAGATACTGTAGAAGTATTAGAAATATTTTGGAAATTCTGTGAAATATGTATTAAGCAGAGACATATGGAAATCAAAAAGGTGCAAATTTCAATGTTTATGGAAGAATTAAATATGCCAACGAGGGCTTTTGCATCGTTTTTGGGATTCCTTCTGTTCAGACGTCTGTGGAACTATCTCAAGTGTGCAAGGTTTGAGACAGATGAGGCTCAATTACCAACCATTAAGATAGGAGTAGATGAGATAAAAATGGTGATGTATAAACAATCTACAGGAAAGTTCCTATGAATAGATGGTATTCTTGTAGACGTTTGGAAACTAGGAGGGAAAAAACTGATAAAGATCTGGAAGGTTTTGTTTAACAGTATTTTAAAAGGAAAAGAAGTATCAAAATCCTGGAAGAAAGCAGTGGTAGCTGTAATACCTAAAGAGGGTAAAGATCCTTCAGATCCAGCTTCATACAGGCTCATTTCAATACTAAACCATGATTATAAAGTGTATCTGTCTATAACTGCTAAATGAATGGCAAAAGTGATGCCAAAATTGATACATATGGATCAATGTGGTTTTATAGAAGGGAGGCAAACATTCAACAACATTAACAGAGCACTGATGATCCAGAGAGAAGCAGAATGTAAGAAAATACCACTGTTGTTGATGGGTCTTGATGCAGAGAAAACATTTGACAGAGTAGACTGGAACTGTGTGAGTAGGGTAATAGAAGCATTTACATTCCATGATAAAATTATAAGGTTGATTAGGAGGACATATAAGGGATCAGAGGTGAAAATTAAAGTGGGTGGGTTCCTTTCTAATAATTTCTGCTTCAGCAGAGGGGTCAAGCAGGGGTGTCCTCTTTCCCCTTTGTTATTTGCATTATATTTAAAACCACTGGCAAAGAAAATAAGGGACTCAGAAATTCAGGGATATTATTAGTGCGGTAGTCAAGAAAAGCTGTCTCTATTTGCAGATGATATTATTTTATACCAGATACAATCAGAAAAGGACATTACAGTGTTGTGGAACATTTTGAGACAGTTTCAAATCTTTTGGTGTACAAAATTAATAAAGCAAAAACAAGTGCAACAGCAGTAAATCATGCACCCACACATGAATTGGTTCAGCAATATCCATATTTATCTGGAACATGATAAAATGAAGCATTTGGGAGTATGGATTAAAAATTATTCTGGTGTGGCAGCTAAGGATATGTGGAAGAGACTAAAAGATAATACAAAAAGTGAGAAATTGGAAGGTCTGTTATATGGCTACGGATGGTAAGATACAACAGTGAAAATGTTTTAGTCCCTTTAATCTTATACACAGGTGAGGCATATTTTATCAACCAGAGACGTTGTGAATAGCAATTAATAAAGAGCTGAAGGATTTTATCTGGGAGGGGAAGGCAGCAAGAGTCAAGTAGGATAAGCTGATTCTTCCAATAGAACATGGCAGACTGGGATAACCCAATTTGAAGGGGTATTTCAGAGCTACACAGGCAAGGCTCCTATGCATAGCACAAGCAGAAACCTATAATTCAAAGTGGAAAGTGATGATGATGATGAAATGGGGGAAGCTCAAGAAACAAGGATAGATTGGGATGCAGACTCTTAAGGAAAATAACAATGATCATACAGAATATTACAGTCTTAAAGTAGCAGAAACTTTTCTAAGAACTAAGGCAACATAGGAGTGTAGAAAGGAAATTCTGCCGATAGGGATAACTGCAATTAGGGACACAAACAATAGGCAAGAGGGGGCTGGAATTTATAGAAGAGTGTCAAAGGAATCAATGTATTTGGAGCAAATAACCAGAGAAGGAAAGGTAATAGAATAGGAAGATGCCAAGAATTTATTTGGATTGCAGGTTAGAGATTGCATTCCTTATCAAAGACTAATTTCAGAGTCTAGGTAAACAGAAAAAAAATAGGGGTATCCTAAATGAAAGGCCATCACGTTTAGTGTAGAGTTTTTAGTAGAATCTAGAACAGAAAGAAGCTGTTGTTAAAAAGGAATAATTAGCAGATCATATAAACTATAGTATGATTACTATAAGAATCAGTCAGAGGAGGTTAGAAAGGATTGTGAAGAGAGACTGGATAAGCCATTCATAAAGAAACAATGGGTGTGTATGTTTGTCTCTCAAATATGCAACAATATCTAGAAGATTTAGGATTTTTGCTTAGAAATGTTTACATAGATATTTCTATATCCCAAGTAGACTCCCAGAGAATTTTTCCTCAGGTAGACACAAATGTTGGAGGTGTGATAGGGAAGAAAGAGGTAATTTGGTACATATTTTCTGGGAGTGTAATGAGTTGGCTGACTTTAAAGATTCCCTGCAGACCACTCTGTCAGAGACACTGGGTGAGCAAATCAGTATAACTAAGGAAATGATTTATTTGAGCTAAGAGGTGAATCAGAATTGTCTTGACATAGTAAGGCCTTGGTGAGTCTAATTTATGGTGGCTGCCAAAAAAGCAATTACTAGAAAATGGAAATCAAAGTCTAAACCAACTGTACTAGAAGTAGTGAATATAGTAACAGATAAAAGAACTGGGAGTGGGATCTTTAGAAATAGGCTGGAGCAAATTAAATAGAAAAAATGGGAAGTGTGGGAACAATTCATGCTGAGGAAGAACAAGGTTTAAAAGAAGGAAGGATTTGAATGAGCTATGTAATGTCTGACCGACAATGACTGGATAGATTATAAGTGATGTATAATGTTTGTAACTAAAACTAAGTCAGTATGGTTTGGGATCTGTAATATTTGCAACGAAAATTATGTTAATATGGTTTGTTTTCATTTATATAAATGTATGATTGCCTATGTCATATGTGATAATTTAATAAAGGTGTTTCTTGTTAAAAACAAAAAAACACTCTTTTCAACTCATCCTTCTTTATCTTAGAGGGTTTCTGGCACTTTAATTTCCCCAAGCATTTTGGGTTTCTAATATCATGATGGGAATGGACTCCATTCCTAAGAAAATGTATGATTATAGTTCAGGAAATTAGTATTCTTTCAGTCTTTGATGTTATCTAAGAGTGCTTTTCTCAGCACCCACAATATGCCCAGAATTGTCTCCTGTAATTCATACTGAACTATGTGTACTGGTAGCATGTTCAAGTACGACTGTAAATTATTTTTTATCAGTCTCGTTACTCCTACTACTATTGGAAATGTCTACGGATCTTTCTTACACATTGCCCTTGTTTCTGCTTGCAAATCCTGGTATTTCTATTCCTATTTAAGACACTGTAATCACTGGGTATAGCAATTTCAATGAGCAATACCATTTTTGTCTTTTTTTCATAGACAATATGTCTAGCTTTCTTGCATCTATTTTTTGAACTGTTGATAATGGGACATTCCATGTGAAATAAACTTCATTCTCTATAAGGCCTTGTGTTTCATGTTTACAATGCTTCTGACTTCCAAGATGGCTGCACATTGAGTGACAGCTTAATTTCAGCTCACCCAGTGTGAAGACAGAAACTCATGAGAGAGAGAGACAGTGAACTCATTTTTGGTACATTTCAGTAGCTGGCTAGTAAGTACACTGTCTGAATGCCAGCAAAAAAGAAATACAGAGAACTCAAAGGAAAATCAACCACAAATGGTGAGAAAAAACACTGATAGGGAAGAATTCTACAGCTGTTCAGCAAAAAAAAAGCATTGCAAGCTCTGGCTTTGGTGTAAGACATGACGTCCAGTAACCTAGAGAAAAAAAATAAGTCAAATGTACTCAGAGCTGATTAAAATACACAAAACACTGATGGAGTATATTAACTCAAATGAAAAAAGGCTGGATAAAATGAAAGAAGCTTTAAACAGATATTTTGATGAGGTGATAAAACTGCAAAAATTGGAGGTCGAAATGAAGAAAAGGCTGGCTGAATATCAAACTGCTTAAGAAGAGATATTTAAAAAAAATAAAAGAATTAGAGAACTGAGCAGGCAGGGAAAACCTGAGATTTTCTGCTGTACTACAGAAGCTTGAAGGAACAGACTGTATTAATTTTATGAAAGCACAAATAAGCAACTGGACTGGTATTCTACAGCAGGAGTTAATAATTGAAAGGGCACATCATGTGTATGCTCCAAACCTGTCCATAAGAAGGCAACCTAGTCCTTTAATAGTAAAGATGCAATTCTACAGCAGAATGAAGTAATTCTGTCAAAACTGTGGCAGAAGGACAGAGTACTAAAAGTGGGAAACAGTAGAGTATTTGTGGAAAATGATTACTCACTGTATATCAGGCAGAAGAGGAGTAAACTTATTCTACCAATCATGGAATGTTGAGAAGCAGGCATGAGATTCAAACTGCTGTATCCAGCTGTCTTCTGAATATTCTTTACTGGAGGGGCAAAATAATTTTTTGATGAAGAACATGCTAAGGAGGAAATACAAGTTTGTCCAACAAAAAGTGAGCTGTGAAACAGAAGATTCTGCTTCTTGTTCTTCTGTTAATAAAGATCACAGCAAGACTGTGCCAGTGAAAACTTTTCCAGTGTTTCAATGGACTATGCTTGAGAGAAGGATAAAAGTACAAGCACTGCCTAGAAGAACTGAGAGTAGGTTGGAAAATAAGTATAGACTGGATTTGGGAGCTGGAGATAAATAGGAATAAAACCAGCAACTCAGAAATTGACAAATAAATATAGGATTATAAAGCATTAATTATTTTTGTGAAACCTGATAGAACAAGAAAAGCTGGAAATAGTGGACTTTTTTGACTCTGTTAAACTTGTAGGGGACTCTAAAGTATATGCCCTACTTCATGTCATTTATGTTTGGAGGAACACTTAGGAGAGGGGAATAGGAAGAAAAGAATTAACTGTAAGTAAAACAAACTTTTGTTCTTAACAGTAATATTTATATAGTGCATATCTACATGCAATAAAGTTTTCTCCATTATTTTCAAGCGTAATGGGGATACTGAAGTAAACAGGTACCAATATTTTTTTCCTTCTTTTCTCTTTCTCCTGGTTCAGTTTTAAGAAATGTAGACACTGCAATATATATATATATAAAAAAAGATCCAAGAAAAGTCTGTTCAAAAGGGTATGATACAAGAAAAAATTATGTGCTTTTTATCATTCTTGCATAGTGAACTGACTGGATTAAAGCTCTTGGCTTTATCTAGTAACAAGTTTTAAGATAAAGCAAATAAGTAAAAAAGAACATTGAAAATAATAATGCTCTCCTCTAGCAAATAAATAAATAAACATGTTTCCAATGCTTCTCAGCTACTTCTATACTATAATGTTTGCATAATTCCCAGTGCAACAGTCTTTCCACATTAGTATGTTTTTTGGTATATAGACCCTCTGCCATGAGTGTATCACACCCAGCAAAAAGATGTGTGGCTGTTTACTCTTTTATTTTACAGAACCTGCATTAGTCTGTTTTTCCCACATTTTCAATAGACTTTTTAAACCAATATGTACATAGTCCACATTAAAGGGTAAGTATACATATACTAATGTTATTTTAGAGCCTATCAACAGCCCCTAATCAAAACTACCCAAAGAAAATTATTTTCTTCCTCTGCTATCAACAAGCATAATCTTTTAATCAAAATTGCTATGCCTCTTTTTCTAGCTCCTGATATTCCATTATAAAGCCGTCTCTAAATCCACTTTTGACCAACCAGAGATGTTCTCCTTAGAGAAGTGGGTCTCTTGTATCCTAACAATGGAGGGGGGGGGCATATTTATTCTGATATGTGCTAAAATCCTATTTAGTTTGTTTCGAACAGGAAGTTCATGTATGTTCCAAGTCAATAATTTAAACCCCATCTCTACATTATTATTTCCTTCGGTAAACTGCTTAGGTGGATCAGACAATATATAAAACCCACAATACAGAAAACCTGAAATAGCAAACGAAAATATATATATATATACAATTGGTGATGTCATCAACTGTTAGTTTATTTAAGTTATAGTTTTTTTTGTGCTCTGTAGTTCTGAAGAAGTCCTTGATTATCTAGGATGAAAGTGCTAAACTCATACAAATTTGTCTGTGGATTTCTATTAAATATTTTATATTCATGGAAGAGTTTATTTTATTTCATTTTATCATCCTGTTACAACTGGTGAAGGTGCTGCAGTCTGACTTTGGAGCTGTTGGTTGGGTTATACAGTTTAATTTTTAGCTCCAGTGCTGTTTTGGTGTGGTTTGGTTATTAACATTTCCATTGGCCAGCTTGTTTGAAAATTGCTCAACTTAGCTTGTATTTAGGCAGCACATTTGCAAGATTCTGTGCTCAGTTTACAGGACCTGTTCTATGACTGGAAAACTTCACTCTCATGTCCCCAACACACGTACCCCATGATATCCCTACCACCTGTCCCCTATCTTGTATCGCTAAAGATCAAGTCATAAACACCCTCTCTAAGGCCAAAAACACAGCCCAGGCTGCATCCTGCATGGGTTCCAACATGAATTAGTAACACCATTGGGCACTCTTTTCAATCATAGTCTAAGCACCGGTTTCGTACCAGCTGAATGGAAACAGCTACCGTTACTCCCTTGCACAAAGCTGATGCTTCCACTAACCCTGGGAACTATAGACCTATTAGCCTGACTAGCCTTATCTGCAAGGCCATGGAGTGAATCATCATGGACCTTATCAACAAAAATACAGGTAATCTCCAAACACTTGACCCTACTCAGTTTGGATTTGCCAAAGGGAGATCACACCTGTTAAACTTGGTGGACTTCGAGCAGTCACCAAGGCCCTGGATGAGGGGAAATCTGTGCATACAGCCTACCTGGACTTAGCCAAGTCATTTAACACTATCCCTCACTCAGGCATCATTGACAAACTCACCCAACTAGGCATCAACCCTTATATCGTTAGATGGGTCGCTAACTTGCTTACTGATACAACTCATATTGTCAAAATTGGGGAATCCACCTCAAACAGCAGACCTGCAACCAGTGGTTTTCCACAGGGATCAGTCCTGGGACCTCTACTATTTGGAATCTATTTCTCTGAAGTACAAGCAAAAACTAAAGGTCTGTGGCTGACAAAGTTTGCTGAGGACTGCAAACTGAGAGCAGTCACAGAATCTCCAGATGATATCAACATCCTACAAGAGGGTCTTACACAAACAAATGATTGGTGCAAAAGTCATGATGAAAAAAATGTATTATCATTCCTTTTAGTAAAAGTGATGTTCCTGCTAACTACCACATCAATAGTAACACCTTAAGTAGGCACACAGTGGTGAGAAACCTGGGCACATGGGTTGACAGCAACCTTAACTTTGACCACCATGTCTCCACAGTGGTAAGGATGACATTCTATATTGCTCATCTCATAAGTAAGGGCATTGCCTGCAGAAAAAAAGAAGTTATTACCTCCCAGTACTCTTCCCTCATAAGGCCAGTAATTGAGTACAATGCCCCTTTTGTTATGTCCCTTTGTAAGGACCTGCAGCAGTTGGAGAAACCACAAAGATTCCTCACAAGGAAAATTCAAGGTCTTCAGCATCTGTCCTGTGGAGATCATCTGAAATCGCTGTCACTTTATTCTGTTTCATACAGACTGCTCAGAGGTGATCTCTGCCTTGCATACAAGGTAATATCTGACCGTGGTTATTGGAAATGCTGCATATCCAAAAGTCAAATGATACACGGGTTACTCACTCTTAAGACTTTAACTTGATATGTGACATTAATAAAACCTGCTGGAGGGACATATTTGTCTCCCAGAGGTTACCACACCTTTGGAACAAACTCCCACTTCATGTCAAACACAGCACCTCACTGGCCCTCTTCAAACACAATCTGGATGACTGGATGGGTGACTGTAAATTCACCCAGGGGGTTCCACCTGAGTCAATCTTGGACAGGAGCAATAAGTGCTGATTGTGGAAATAAGGGCCAGATTGTTTGAAAATTGCTTAACTTGTTAAAAGGGTTCTCATATTTGCTACATAAGCCCCGCATTTGCACAGGTTTGTGCCTGTTTTAACACAGCTCCACAGAGTCTGGTGACCAACTACTGCTCTACTATCTTCATTTGAGCAATCAGGTATCTGTTTGTATGTAGTGTACCTTAGCACAGCACCGAGCAGTGGAGGCAACCATTGGCAGTTATAGAGGAAAAAAAACTAATGTAGATTTATTTTCCCTTAGAAGCTTCCCGTGCTCAAACTGAGGAGTCCCTTAAATTATGATTAGCTGCTTGGAGAGCACCTCAGCTGGGCTTTCTACAGCATTTGCCACTTTAACTGAAATCCCTGTTAGTCTCATACGGCTTCAGAGCTCCAATAGTATACACCCAGCATTAAGCCCCCAATTAAAATATATCCTTCCTCATTAAAGTAAGCAAATTTACATCTAGTATTGTGGATGGTCAGTTATCCTCCATTTCTCCTGCCAGCCTGATTGACATGGGTATCCTGAGGCAGTGTAGCAACTGCCTCATGTACACTGACAACCCACTACTTCTAACCCATTCAAGCTTAATTTGCAAGAGATGGATATACTCTAAAGAATTTGTAATCCTTACTCTTTCATTCACAGAACAGTGATACTGAACAGGTTACCAGCCCACATACTACACCTCCTGCACAAACCACCATGCTCTCAACGCATAAAATCATCATACATGGAGGCACTCTTCAGAAATTTATCTAAACACAACAGACCTCCGAAACACAAACATGCTATACCTAACACAGTACCTACAGAAATCAGTACACATAAAACCACAATCAAGTGCCTCTGCAATAAGCCCCTAAGGCAAAGCACATCTAAACCAAATTTTTTGGTCATAGGCGACTCTATAGTGAGTCACACAGATGTCCCAATCACCAGTCTGGACAAGGAGAAGGCTACGGTCAGCCTCTGTTGGATGCCAGAATCCTCCAGATCAAACACACACTCAAGTCTCTCCACAACAAGTACCGTTATGACTCCATCATAGTTTATGTTGCTGTGAATGACCTGAGATGTACCTCACTGGACTATATGAAGAGAGACATGACTGAACTCTAAATATGTGTCTCAGGCAGGTATGTCCCTAGCCTTGAGCAGCATACTACCTTCCCCTAAGATGATACCACAGTATAAACAAAAATGATTGACTTCAACAATTGGCTTAGTTTCTGGTGTCATTCTAAAGGGATCCAGTATCTGTCAGCTTGGGATGACATGAAAGATAGACCACACTTCTTTGTCAGAGATGGTCTTCATCTGTCACCTCTGGGATTTCCATAACAAAAACAACAAAGAAGACAAGCTCACAACACCCTTAATGTACTTTATTTAGCACTTTCGTCCCACATACAAGGACTTTATCAGAATAACACACCCAGTATGCATCATGCCTTAAATACACTCTACATAATTGGGCCCTAATTAAGAAGGCACTTTCTTAAAGCACCACTAACACATTGAAATACAATTCTTTTGAAAACACAGTTTATACATATTGATCTGAACCAACCTTATGAAATAGATAAACTGTTAAAAACTTAAATATGCAGGTAAACAATAAAAAAGTTATTAAAACTTGTATTAAACTAAAATTATATCCATAAATAAAGATTTTATATCATAACAATAGGCTAGCTTTTAGCCGAAGGACTGGACTAATAGATTCTCATTTAGTCCTGGGTAAACCATGGCATCGGTCCTTATCTGCCATTTGAGTTCTTTTAGCTCTAAATATTCCTCTCTCCCCTTTGCCCTTATTTTACATGATCTATTATAATAAACTTAAAAGAATGATTACCATTACTTAAAATATGGGCAGCTAAGGCATTTTTAACCTCCTTTTTATGTATATAATAGTCATGTTCATAGATGTCTGAGATTTCGGTTACTGGCTAAGAGCCTTGCCACCTCCATAATCCCTTTTTTAGACAATGTCACAACAAAATTCCCGATGTAAAAATAGGTGCATAAAAGCAACCTCAAGGTTATGTTGTTAAACACTAGGAGTCTCAACCTAAAACTGCACTCAATGGAAGTAACCCTCACCTTAGAATACGCTCACATCTGTGCAGTCACAGAGACTTGGTTTAAGGCAACGGAAAGCACCCCCACCATACCAGGTTTTAATGCCTTCCATATATTCAGACCACAAACTGAAATTGCGAAAACTAAA
Source organism: Protopterus annectens (assembly GCF_019279795.1). Taxonomy (NCBI): domain Eukaryota; kingdom Metazoa; phylum Chordata; order Ceratodontiformes; family Protopteridae; genus Protopterus; species Protopterus annectens. Next base: position 181,288,204 of record NC_056747.1, on the reverse strand, counting down.
GGAGGTGGAATATCAATATTCATCAAAGATAAATATACCTCCAGATTGGTTAAACAAAACAATTCCCTTAAACTAATCCAGGTACAATTGACTATAGGTAAGACCCCTCTGCAAGTTATTGCCAGTTATAGGACCCCCTCCATGAACCAGGATACTCACACTGCATACTTGGATCTACTTGAATCGGTGAAGATACAACCAAACACTCTGGTTTTAGGTGACTTTAACTACCACTGTATAGACTGGGTAAATTATACGTGTACTAACACACTTGCTCAAAGGTTCTTGAACTTCATCATCTCCAATGTCCTGGACCAGTTGGTTGATACCCCCATAAGGGGAAAAAACATTCTGGATCTGGTACTCACTAACATGGGTGATCGTTGAACCACCCCATGCGTGCAGTTCTCCCTAGTGAGGTCTCATCAAAAATCAGTCTCATTAGAAGTAACAATAACATCTGATCCCACATTAGCAACAACTAGAATAAAAACCTTCTCCAAAGCCAGTTACAACCTAATACATGACAGCATTAATAGCTTCATAGCCCCTGCCCTCACTGATGGCATGGACACCTATACTGGGATTTACACCAATGCCTTGTATAAGCATCTATACAAATGTATTGACTCAGCTGTACCTGATAGGATCAAAACAAGATCTTCAAAAAAAAACAAGCCTGCCTGGTGTTCATCCACCATTAATAGGTGATACAGTAAGAGAAAGAAATTGCATTCCCTCCTTGGCTTAAATAAGCAAATAAGACACATTTTAAGGCATTCTAAAGCTAACTATGAATCCAAATTAGCCTCTTTCACTAAGGATGACCATAAGGCCTTCTTTAGCTATGTCAGAAACCTTAAAGGAAAAATCCAGATCTGCGCAGAACTGGTTGTTAATGGCATCACATATGCTGAATCCATAGAAACAGCCAACCTGCTAGCTGACAGGTTCAGTGAAAACTTCTCCCCCATGTCCCCACCAGATAGCCCCTGAAGCATCCCTATTACATGCCCTCCATCTAGTGTCTCCAAGGAGCAGGTCATAAACACTCTCTACAAAGCCAAAAACACAGCCTCTGTGGACCTGATACTATCCCAGGCTGCATTCTAAATGGATTAAAACAGGAACTAGCTGCACGACTGGATACTCTTTTTAACAACAGTCTAAGCACTGGTTTTGTACCTGCTGAATGGTAAACAGCAACTGTAATCCCATTACATAAAGGAGGCACCTTCACAGACCTTGGGAACTACAGACCCATAAGACTGACCAGCCTAATCTGCAAGGATATGGAAAGAATATTCATGGACCTTATCAACAAAGATATAGGAGACCACCAAACACTCAACATGACACAGTTTGGCTTTGTTAAAGGGAGATCCTGCCTCTTGAACTTGGTGGACTTCTTTGAGACAGTCTCCAAAGCCCTGGATGAAGGCAAATCCATGCATATGGCCTACCTGGACCCGACCAGGGCCTTTGACACTATTCCCCACTCAGGCATCATTGATAAACTCAACCATTTCCCGTATCAGTGGACACTCCACCTTTGTGTAAGGGAATGACAGTGTCTGTCCTCCACTTGGCTGGGACAAAGCCGGTACTCAGGCTTTGGTTGAATAGGGTGCCTAATGGTGCTGCAAGTTCATGCCTGAGTTCATGAAGGATGCAGCCTGGGATGTTATTGGGTCCCATGGAGGCTTTATTTTTTTGCCTTTGAGAGGGCAGTGATGACCTGTTTCTTAGAGATAAGGGGAGGGGTCAGGTACTGGTGATATCCTGATTTACTGATTTGGGGGGGGGGGGGCAGAGGGATGAAGTTTTTGCTGAATCTGTCAGCCAGTAGGTTTGCTATATCTACAGCATTTGTATATGTGGTATCCTTGACCACCAGCTCTGAACAGATCTAGGTGCTTCCTTTGAGACTCCGGACATATGTGAAGAAGACCTTATGATTGTCTCTTGCACATGTGGCCAATTTGGACTTGAAGTTTGCTTTAGAGGATTTCACTAGTGCTATTATTTGCTTGTTCAGGCTAAGAAGAGATTGCTTCCAATTGGGCACCTGCTTGTTCTTGGTTCTTGACAGCAATGTTTTCGTTTTGTTACATAGTTTATTTATTGCATATGTCCACCAGACAGGTTTACTCTTCCTTGCGGAGGATAATTTTGTCCTGTCTTATATTCCTGATTCCATGCATCAGTATAAATGCTCATATAAGTACTTTGGTGTAGATTTGGACACTGGTGGCAATTACCTTCATTTTCCAGGCTTTCAGCTTGTTGCATGCTATCAGACAACTTCATCCATTTGTAAACCACTAAACTTCTTGGTAACCATTTGAAATGTCAGAGCTAGCTAGAGTGAGTCCCAAAACACTGAGACAGAATGGAAGAAAAAACAGATTTATATATATTAAGACCTAGAGAGACATTTCTGTGAATACTCCCTTTTCTCCGAGGTATGGCAGTCTCATAGTTGGTCTATATATGTTTAGGGATGTAAGGGGGCTGTCTTCCCTACAAAAAAAAAAAAAAAAGAAATTTAAAGACAAGCAATGTTCAATAGTCGCTCTTCTCATGCATTTTTGATTTTTTTTTCTGTGTATCAGCATTCGGCATTTTGAGTGCCAACATTTCATACTCTTTCTTCTGTTTTATTCGCAGCTTTGAAAGTAAAGTCTGTCTTAGCTGATAGTTCTGGCATTTAAAAAGTACTGGCTTGGATTTTTTTCACTTTAACTCTGGAAGGCATATAAATCATATGGGCTCTAACCATTAAAATCTAGAGCTCTGGGATGTATGTCCATACACTCAGCTGGTGCCTTATGAAGGTTGAGCAGTCCTTGCCTTCTTTTCCATCTGGAACATTGGAAAATCTTAAGTCCTCTAGGCCAGTAATTTCTTAATTAATTTCTTCTTTGAAAACCTCCATTTTATTCAGCTCCATCTTGCAGGCCTGCTGAACTTTTTCTACTTCCATCAGTTCCTCATTGTGCTTATTTAATGCTTCCTCCATCTCTCCAACCATTTGTCATTAGATTTTATATATTCGGTTACAGTTCTACTGAGTTTTTAAACCTCCTCATATATCTTATTGATTTTCTCATTTACAGATGCCATTTCTAATAAATCCACTTTCTCAAACGTCTTAGCCAAACTGTGTTGCACTTAGCAGAATGCTTCTTGGGACAAACATCTTCTTTGTGTTGGATACTTACAGGCATCCCTTTACTGTTTCTTATTTTGCCAGCATTCAGACTTCATTAATTGGGTATTTGCATTCTGTTCTACTGTTAGTGCAAATTATTTAAGAACTTCATCTGGCTGACTTAATAGAAGAGGTGGAGAACTATTTGTCCTTAAACCAGCCCCAGACTGGAATTTTGTACTTAAAACTTTAATAAAATGTGCCCTGTAATATCCCATCCTCAATAAACTTCTACTTTTGCATTTACTGCTTATGTTGTGATGCAGTTATTTAACCTTATTTGAATCTGGCAACATGCATTTCTCTAAAATGATGAAACCATACGATCTACTGCTGATTTATTAAACTCACATTATTTTTGTAATACTTATGTTCTTTGACTGTTTTCCCTATGCAATTATGTCATTACTAAATGTCTTATTTTATACTCTTTGTACCATTTTCCATATGAAGTTTTGAAAAAACTTGTGTAGCTGAACTCACCCCCCCCCCCCCCCAACACCATAAGTCATTTTTATCTTCTTAAACAAAGTGTGATGAAGATGTAATGAAGCTTTGACTGTCTGGCTGCAGCTCTAAAAAGAAGTTATGTACTCACCATAATGTTCCATCTTTGTTGTCAGTCTTCATTCATCCTTGACCTTTGGGTACTCGGTTCCGATCCTCGGAACCGGCTCGGTCTTTATACAGCTCGCACTAGTTAAAAACTCTCGAGCTAAGATTCTACCCACAATACCCCTCTCCATATTACCTCAGATCAAGTTTGCAACCACAAAGTAAGACAGAGGAATCTGTTAAAACAGAGAGAGAGAATCCATGTCCAAGGTCAAACCTAACAAGTTTCCAAGACAAGCTTCCGATCCTCCAGGAAGTCTGCAGGAGGGGGAAGGAGGGTGGGGTGTCAAGGATGACTAAAGATCGACAACACAGATGGAACGTTATGGTGAGTGCATAACTTTTTTATCTGATGTTGTTAATCTTCATTCATCCTTGACCTCTGGAACAGAGTCCCCAGCTGCTTTAGGTCCTGGGTGGCCTTATGGATGGATATTTCTGAGAACCACAGAACCAAAGGATGCTCTTCCCCTGTCGACCATATCCAATTTGTAATGAGAGATAAAGGTATGTGGAGTAGCCCATGTTGCGGCTGGACATATTTCATCCATGGAAGCCTTGGAGTGGAAAGCAGCAGATGTGGCTATTGATCTGGTAGAATGCGCTGTCACTGGCGCAGGTAACTTGAGGTTGTTGTGATTGTAAATGAAGGTATAACACAATCTCTTAGCCATTTAATAACTACAGACCCATTGCTTTACTCTCCCCCCTGACCAAAATCCTAGAAAAATGCATCCATACCCAGATGCTAAACTATCTCCTAGACAGCAACATCCTGTCACCTACACAGCATGGTTTCAGACCTGCCCACAGCCCTCCTCTGCTTCACAGACACAGTAAACCGTCTCAAAAATGAAGGCCTACAAGTGTCAACTCTTTTTTGGATATGTCCAAAGCATTTGACACAGTCTCGCACCAGATCCTGCTAAACAAACTAAACCAATATCATCTATCAAATTCCACTCTTACCTGGTTCTAAAGCTACTTAACTGACAGGTACCAAGCTGTGAAATGGGAAAATTCTCTCTCTCCTCAGCTGCCTATAACTATAGGAGTCCCACAGGGTTCTATCTTAGGACCACTACTATTCACAGTCTTCACAAATGACCTCCATACCTCCACACAGCATGCATCTATAATTCAGCATGCAGATGACACTACCTTAATCTGTGCTGCACAAAACATTCCCACCCTCCTGCAAACAACTCAGCTAGCATTCTCTGACGTTGAAAACTACCTTACCAAAGCCCAACTTATCCTCAGTCCAAAGAAAACTCAGCTTATGATTATAACCAGTTCTAACAAAAACACTAACAGTCAATTCACTATCTACTCCACTAATGCTACTCCAATTGCTCCAGTGGCAGAGGCTAAGCTATTGGGAATAACCATAGACTCCCACCTAAAATTTGATAGTCATCTCAACTTGACTATTAAAAAAGTACATGCCAAACTGGGGTCGCTCTACCGTATCAAACCATTTCTTACCAACAACACAAGATCAGCCATTGCTCGCTCCCAACTTCTATCCACCCTACTCTATGCATCTCCCATTCTGACTAATCTCAGCAAAACTGAACTAAGCAAAATGGAAGCCTGCTATAACAGAATTGCCCACTTTGCTGCAAATTGCTTATATAGAACTCATCATTGTACTGCTTTGAGACAGCTCCACTGGCTTGAACTGCCCAACCTCCTAACCTACAATCATCTCTGCCTCTGTCATTCTATCTATTACCTCCCCAATAAGTGTCCTGCCCTCAAAAACCTAGTACAACATCACTCAGCCAAAAGGCCTCTTAGATCATCAAGTAAACTACTACTAGAAGTCACCAACAGCTACAATAGCTTTGGAGATGCACTATATAGTAGTTCAGTGGCTAAAAAATGGAACTCTGTCCCTACAAGCATTCAAAACACATCATCCAAAGCCTCCTTTAAAGACCTCATCAGGCAACATCTCAAGGAAAGTTGGCAGTGCCATGATTGCTCCCCAGGCTAGTGAAAGCGGATAACACATACATACAAAATCTAGAGCACTTGATAATAGTTTTCAATCTTACTCACAAACACTGGCTAATCTACAATGTATGTACTGTACCTGTGTACTATGTATGTATTCTACCTATGTTCCAAATTTTAGCTATACACCACAAATCTATTAATTACCTTTATTTTTAAAATTAATATTTTTTTGTTTGTTCTCACCACTGTAACTGTTTATGTGCCGCATACCACTGTAAAAACATGTCTCCTGTAATTTGTGTGTATACTGATCATGTCTAAATAACTAAATGTGTCTGTAATTTTTCTTTGTGGAGTTTTTCTCCCCGGGCCTCTGCTGAAAAAGGGCCTTTTCGGCTCAGTCAGACACCCCCGGTTAACAAATGTAAAATAAATAAAATAAATAAATTTAGACAAAGTAACTTTTGAGACAGATTTTCCCAAAGTTGGACCAGAAAAGGATACAAATATCTAGTGCAATTTCTTAGATTCTTTAGACCTGCTGAGGTAAAATCATAATTGTCTGTGGACGTCCCGCAAATGCAAGCAATATTCACCCTTGATGGAAAAATTGTGGAAGAAAACGGGCATATCAATATTTCTGATTAATATTGGATTCTGAGACCACCTTAGGGAGAAAGGAAGGGTTAGTTTTTAGTGAACTTCTGTCCTTATGAAAAAACAGATATGGGGGGTTTGAACATAGTGCTTGAATTTCAGAAACTCTTTTGGCAGAGGTAATTGCTATTAGGAAAAGAGTTTTCCATGAGAGGAATTTTAGGTGGCAAGTCGCTTCTGGTTCAAAGTGGAGTGCACCAAAGACCAAAGTCAGATTCCATGGAGCAATAGGATCTTTAAATGGAGGGTTTAATCATAAGACCCCATTAAGGAACACTTTTCATAAGCAGTGGGAAATTAATGAATGGTCCTCTAAGCCATTGTGGAAGTTAGAAATGGCTGCTAATTGAACATTTATTGTGGAAGCAGAAGCTCCTTGATCAAAAAGAGTAGCTAAGAATTCTAAAACTTTCTCAACTGGTGGCAAGAAGGGATTGAGGTAATTATCACAGGCCCAAATTGGAAATTTCTTCCATTTGCTAAGGAGAGTTTCCTCGTGGATGGTCTATGGGAGGCCAGTAGAATTTTTTGAACTGGGGAGGTTAAGTTATTCTGCCTGGCGACTAATGGAATTGGAGGAACCGAGCTGTAAGCTTGATATTCTGAAGGTTGGGGTGCACCAGTCCCTGTGGGTGAGACAGCAGATCTGGAACTGGGTCTAGAATCCATGGACGGTGAATTAAATGAGGCCACAGAAAGGGGAACCAGATCAGTCAGGGCTAGAAGGGTGCAATGAGGATCAATTTGCTTCTCAATCTGTGATCTTTCTTCAAAAAGAGAGGAATGAGAGAGAAGGGGGGAAGGCATAAAGAAGACCTGAGTGCCGACTGAGAAGAACAGCGTATGTCAGGAACTCCCCTGATGGGGAATTAGACCAAAGTAGCTACTGCATTTGTTGTTTATGGGTGATGCAAAGAGGTCGCAGCAAGGCTGGCCCCAGGGATGACAAATTTCCTTTGTCACTCTGGGATTGAGAGACTACTCTTGAGACAGGAGGATGCATCTGTTCAGTTTGTCCACTGTCACATTGGAGCTCTCTGGGATGTGTGTTGCTGTTAGAAAGCAGATGGAGGATATTGCCCATTGCCACATTCTGAGTGCTTCCCAACACAGGGGATAAGATTTGGTTCCACTCTGCTTGTTGATGTACCATACCACCGACATGTTGTCTGACTGAATTGCAATCGTTCCTAGATGGAGGACAGATTGAAAGACTGGCAACACTAAGGGTAATGCCCTTAATTCCAGACATTGATATGCAAGTTGACCTCCATCAGGGACCAAATGCCTTGGACTGTACTTCCCAGATAATGCCCTTCCCTACCTCATCTGGGAGGTGTCCATGGTCAGAATGGCCTTGGGTTGAGGGGGAACAAAGGGATGGCCCCAAATGAATTTCCTCGGATTCCATCCACAAGGATAAGTCCTTGCAGCGACTGCTGATAGGAATTGGATATGTAACTGGATGCGTTAGGATGGACCACTGGAAACCCAAGAGCCATTGAAGCCTCATGTGAACTCTCGCTAGAGGAAGCAAGGTAATGGTCACTGCCATGGACCCTAAAGTTTGAAAGACTAGAAGAGCATAAACTTTGTCTCTGGACAGAATGGTTTGTACTTGGGATTTTATCTTCTGCAGTCTGTGAAGAAGAAGGGAAACTACACAAGAAATTGTAGTCAGATGGGCTCCTATGAACTCTAGGTCTTGAGTGGGTGTTCGTGGCGATTTTCTTGATTCACTGTAATACCCAGACAAATTAATAGTTACAGAATGAATCTTGAGGCTTGCAGCAGTAGATGCCTGGTGGGAGCAGTGATGAGTCAGTCATCTAGATAAGGAAATACCCGGAATCTGCGCAGTCTCAAGTGAGCTGTAACTGTCACCATGCACTTGGTGAACACCCTGAGGGCTGTTGTGAGACCAAAGGGCAGTACTCTGAACTGGAAATGACTGGCTCATAGCTGAAAGCTGAGAAAACTTCTGAAGTGTTTATCCATCTTTATATGTTAATACGCATCTTGAATGTCTATAGAGCACATCCAATCATTTTCCTCTAGAAAGGGAAGTATAGCCTGAACTGTGATCACTCAGAATTTTGTTTACTGAACAAACATGTTCAGAAGACTGTGATCCAAAATCAAGTCCTCTGTCTTTTTGGCAACAAAAAGAACCTTGAATAAAACTGGGATTCTATCTGGTCTGGTGGGACTTCTTGGATAACTCTTTTTTCTAGCAGCTTTTGAATCTTTAAGGCTGCTTGGTCCATCTGATTGGGTGGCACATCGGGGAGTTTTCTTTGTGATATTGGGAAAAGATTGAAGGGGATATGGTAACTTCTGGTAATAATCTACGGCACCCAAGTATCGGAAGTTATTTGTCGCCAGGCTGTCAAGTGCAGTGAAAGTCTTCCCGTGACGGTTTCTAGCGGTAAGCAATCAGGCCTCCTTTCAGGAGTGCTGGTAGGGTTATTGAGAGAAAGAATCTCTGGAGCCCTGATTTTGTGGACCACCTCTGCCATGGGGTCTGCTTCTTCCATTAGAGCTACCCCCTCTGCCCCGAGGGGAGCCACTGCCACGTGCATCCTGAAAAGGCTCTTGAGAAATTTTGAACCACATCTTTCCACTCCTCTGATTCCTAGAGTAGGACCATTGGGGGACAGAAAAACATATGCCCACTGCAGATAGGGTCTTTCCATCCTTCATGCATCTGGCTAGAGTTTCTTTGACTTTGGGGCAGAACAAAGACAATCCGTCAAAGGAGCATTGATGAAGGAAGACTTAAATGGCTCCACAAACTCACACAAGCACATCCAGGCATGGCACCTTATGGCAACACCTGAACCCGCTGCCCTGGTCATCCCTTCTGCTGCATGTGCAATGAACCTCATGGACGAGTTAGAAATAGACTCCAGGGTGGCTCTCTGAAAGGCAACTTTATCCTGCACCTCTTCAGACACAGCTCCTGTGAGGGTATCCAACAACTCCTTGATCAGATCCCTCTAGAGCCTAGTGAAATGTGCCATAAAATTCAAAGACCTTAGGGTGAAGGTCAATGAAGTGTACACCCACTTTCCAAATCTGTCCATTGTCCTAGACTCTCAGTTAGGGGGCTGGACATTGGGACTCTCATCAGTGAGTTATTTTTGGTGGCCACTGCTAATGCCATAACATCTACTGCTAAGCCCTTTGCCCAGTGCTGGTGGTCTACAGGGGCTAACAGAATTTTGTCTGGTCTCAGGGGAATTGGAATGAGGAGCCTTCCGTGCCCACTGTGTGATCAATTTTATAAGATCGTCAGTGGGAGGGCCACCCAAGAGGTAGATGGCCGAGCACCAAAAGCTTGCAAGTACACATTCCTCAGAGGTCAGGTCTTTAGGCTGCCAGTTACCCCTCTGTTTGAGAATCTCTAGGATGTCTTCTGGGGGGTGACCATGGGGGAACCCTCCCCATCACTGAAGTCCATGTCTTCAGTGACAGATTTTTCTGGGGAATCTAAGTGCTTCCTCTTGCACGTCTTCTTTCAGAGTGGCTCCTCAGTGGGAATCTCTGAGGGGTAGCTTGCAGCTTTGTTGCTCACTGCCTGGGCATGGAGGAAGGTGGCAATTCTTGGCAAGAAGGAGTCTGAGAATATAACTCCAACACAGAACGAGCCAGCTGAGAGCCTGCAGAGGCCAAGGCCCTCTCCACAACCTGGAAGGCAGGCCTCCCTGAAGAGGGATGGGAGCCCAGAACTAAGAAAGACAACCTCTGAACCGAGGTCACACCCTGCCCCAAGAGACCCAGCTCTGAAGCAGGAGATGAGGAAGAGCCCACAGCTGCTGAAGGTCCCAGAGTTAAGGACAACCACTAATAAAAAGTCTGGGCTGATCCAAAACCCTTGGACCTGACACCGGAGCTACTGCCCCGGGAATCTGCCAGTTCTAAAGAAACCAAAGAAGTCAGGGCAGATCTTGACACTGAAGACAGAGCAGCTGGAATCAGAGGGATTGGAGCAGGAAGCTCTAAGCCATCTGAGGAGGTTATAGGAGAAATATTTGTTGGAGTCCTGGGAGAAAATGCTCCAACTCTAGAAGGCAGAGGGGTCTGGGAAGAAACAGAGACACCCTGGCCACTAGGAGCTGATCCACCAACCTCATGACGTCCACTTCAGTGATACCCCTGGAAGAACAGACAGATAATCCAGAGGGGGATTCTGGCCTTTCCAAAAAAGGACTGGGAAGCTCCCCCACAAAGGGGTTGATAAAGATGAGTGTCTTGTTCTGGGTAAGAAAATCATTTCTGATTTCTGCACCATGGGGTTGGATAAAGTCTGCTGTGGTGCAGTAGGCGAGGTTGGCACCAGCTGGGTAGCTAAAGAAATCGGTGCTGACGAGACCAGTGCTGAGATTTGTGGTACCATATTAGTAACTGGTGCCAAGGAGACTGTCTGTTCTGACAGTCTTGGAACCTTGGCCTTCGGTTCCGTAGATGTGGGGGATTTGGAAGGCTTATGCTTCTTTGCCACCAGTGTCAAAGGAGAAGTCGGCACTGACTGATTTAGAAGGAGAAGGAGCAATCTTGGACAAGTCTTCTTCAAAAGAAGACTTAAGTAAACCTTTCAATATCAATTTATTTTTATGCTCAACCAAGGCCCTGTTACTTAAGGCCTGGTAGACAGAACATTCTTGGTCCAAATGAACTGCACCCAGACAACAAACACAGGAAGAGTGCCCATCCAAATTGGGCACCTTCTGTCCACAATCCTGGCACTGTTTAAACCCCTTTAGTGCCTTTTGTTTTATCAGCCATATTGACAAGGAAGGACAGGACTCAACTGGTGAGAACACTCTAATACAAACATTCAAGTGAAAGGAAAGGAAAGGAAAAACTAACAACTATGGTAGAAAGAAATACCAAGGATTGGTAAACAGGAAGAAAATACCAACAATGGTAAGAGAGAGAGCCACCTGATGAGGTAGAGAGTAAATGGGGGGGGGTACCAATGATGGTATAGAGAATACCATAAGGTATTGGGAAAAGCAGTCACTTGACCAGAAACAGGTGGGTAGAGACGCATATCCTAGAAATATAACTATAAAAAGTAGAAAGGAGAAGAGAAAAACTTTCAAAAATAAAGAAATTTCACTTAGCTGCGAGAGGAATGGCTGACATGTCTTGTGACAAGAGCGGCAAACAAGATCTGAAGTAATATTGAAAGGGGTATTGTGGGTAGAGTCCTAGCTCGAGAGTTTTTGGCTGGTGCAATCTGTATAATGGCTGAGCCAGTTCCAAGGATCAGAACTGAGTACCCAAAGGTCAAGGATGAATGAAGATTGACAACATCAGATCTGATGTTACCTTGGATTCAAGACTAAGCTGGCTTATGATTTTTGATCTGTTTAATTACACAGTGATGTCATCTATTGTATGGGTAACTCACCTATTCATTAATCCTGTTATCTTATCTCATAAAATTGTTGATATATACTTTATTAGGTTTATATTTTAGTTGCATGACTATTGGGTGTCTTCAGAAGGACTCCTAACGAGACTGCACTGTGATAAAAAGCATGGGTGAGGTAATGTAAAGTGGCCCATTGGGGATTAGGCATGCATAACAGTGACGTGCCTCAGACAGTGCTGCATAATAAAGTATTCATTCATGAAAACTGCAGATACCACATAAGTGAATGGACCACACTGTGAGGGGTCACATGAACTGAAGACAGTAGCATACAGGTAGAATGCCCAACACTATCCATTTTCACATGTGCATTGATGCGCTACATATCTGCAACACAGGAACAGCTCGGAGCCCATACAATGGTTGTGCAGCAAAATGGCTAGATGTTAAGTTGTCAATCTCGCCTTCATTCTTGCTGGATGGGTTCGGAGCCGATCCTCGGCTCCGACTCGGCACTTGCTAAGCTCGAGAGCTAATTTTACCAGCTCGAGGCAACCCTATATCCCATGATGCAAGGCGGAGACTACCAGATCTCGTTTGCCGCTTCGCTAACGAGGTGCCTTCTTTTACCAGCTCTAGGTAAGTGAATAGTTTTTGAGACTTTTCGTCTACCCCCCTTTAAATTTATATATATATTTGTGTTTTGTTAACCTTAACGACTTACTTTAACCCTATTCCCGTCAGTGTTCCCTTTTTTTCGAGTAATTTATTCCCTTTCCCTAGCTTAGGCCTTCCTCCTAAATTTTTCCTGTCAGGGATTGTTTGTGTATGACTGTGTGTTATCCCTGTTTATTTTAAATTGTTGGATTGAGTGTTTTTGTGTGTGTGTGTTACTGTATTGTGTTTCCTCGACACAGTTATGTCGAAGGACACTAAGGTCTCAGGCTTCAAGAAGTGTGACTCGTGCTGTCAGAAGATGTCTCTGACAAACGGTCACACTTCTTGTGTTTATTGCCTGGGACCTTTGCACCTGCAGGACTCTTGTGCTATCTGTCATGCTTTCAGCCCAAGAGTCCTGCAGAAGCGAAGAAATAAGCTGATATTAAGGGGCTTATTAAAGCCCGAGAGCTCACCGACTAAGTCGGCGCTGGGGAAGCCCTCGAAACCTGTTAAGCCTTCGGCTGAGACTTCCAAGCCGTCGGCTTCGGGTTCACCCTCACCAGGGTCAAGATCGGCTCCGGCCGGAGCCGATCCTTCCACCTTACCAGTCTCAGTATCGGCTCCATCCGGCGCCGATACTGTCCAATCCAGACATTCAGTGTCGGCTCTGGCTGGAGCCGACGTATCTTTGGCTCCGTTGGCTCCATCGATCTCAAAAAAGAGATCTCGATCCCCTTCAGTGGAATCCATACATTCGGCTCCGAGATCACCCTTGCTCTCAGAGCGGAGCCATCGGAGCCATTCTTCTCGGTCGTCCAGACTGTCTGATCACGACCTCGAGAGAGTGGTGAGTAGACTATTAAAGTCTCAGGCATTGGCCCAAATACTCCGTAGCCCATCTCAACAGACGGTAGCTATTTCACATCCACCAAACATTCCTCCTTCGACTCTCTTACAGAGCTCAGAGTCGGAGCTCCTCGAAACTGGCATCGTTGTGGCTTCGGAGCCGATACCACCCCTTTCGGCTCCGTCGTCCTCTGCTCCGATTTCCTCCTTGAGACCTTCATTGGAGGGATCTGGGCGTCTGGTCTCTCTCGTCGGCTCCGAGGGGGCAAGTGGCATTGGACCCTTGTCCGACCCCATTTCTCCCTCTCGGAGCTTCGGCGTTGGTGAGCTCGGCCCCGACATCTACCTCGGAGCCTTCCCTCTTGGTGAGGCCCGGGGTTCCTATCTCTTCGGAGCGGGAACTTTCTGGTCTCTCTGACGGGGGAGCTTTCGAGGTGATGAGGAGTGTACTAGCCCCTGGGCTTAGTCAATGGACAGTTCCATCAGCTCCTCCCACTACAGTGCCTGCTGACATCTCTTCCCACTCTCTTGCTCCCGGACCCAGAGATCCAACGCCTCAGGTTTCCCCATTGGGAATATCTTCCTCTTCCGAGGCTTCTCCTGATCCATCAGGTGAACCCCCGCGTAAGAGGACATGTAAGAGGAAACATCTAGACTCCCCTGAGTCTACTACATCAGATACTGACCTGGATGAGTCGGAGGGATCCCCAAGGTCCTCCTCTGAGAATGTCTCATTCTCAGACATCCTTGAACTCCTTAAGCAGAGGGGGAACTGGCCCTCCCTTAATCCTTCCGAGGACGAGTCAGTATACCTGGAGGCATTCGGATCTCGACCCTCCACCTCCTGGGTGTCTCTGCCTTTCGACCCTCTTATGGAGGTAGTGGCTCGGAAGGCGTGGATGGCTCCAGATTCGGTGGAACCTATCCCTAGGAGGCCTTCAAAATTTATTACGGCCCCACAAGATAGACAATATTTAACAAAGGGTGTCCCAGTTGATGCCATGGTGGTGGCTGCTGCCACCAAGAAGGAATTAGCTGATCCTTCAGTACCTGTCCATCCTCCTAACAAGGATTCTAGGACTATGGACAGGTACGGTAAGCAGATTTTTTCTTCAGTGACTTTTGCCATGAGATCGCTGAACTACTTATGCCACTTCACCCGCCTTCAAAGAGATGTTCTCAAAGAGTTGGGAGACGTTTTACAGGATCCGTCAGCTGTTGGGTCTCAGGATAAGATTAGCTCACAGCTAGGAATCCTTAACTCCATTAACTCCTCCATGCGGCTCATTTCTTATGCAGCTGATGGAGCGAATAGGGCCGCAGGCACAGGAGTGGCTTTAAGGCGTCAGTCCTGGATGCGGCTTTGTAATTTTGCAGACCCCTTCAAGGCGTCCTTCACAAACTCCCCCTTTGATGGGTCGACCTTGTTCGGACCTCAAGTGAAAGACACTTTGACTAGATGCGAACAAGATGGCAAGACTCTTTCTGCCGTAGGAGTCCGTTTCTCCACCCCTTCAAGACCTTACCCCAAAGGACAGAAGGGAGGGAAAATGTGGTTCCGCAAATCTCAAGGAGTCACGCCTGACGCACAAAGTCAGTTTACTCCAGAGGCAGAGGGGGTAACAATAATAGACGCTGCCCTAGGGGCAGAGGTGGTCCGCAGAATCAGGGTAGCAGAGAGCCTCTTTCTGACAAACCCTTCCAGCATCCCTGAGATGTTTCCCGATTGTCCGCCTTCGGAGGCAGTCGGGGGAAAATTATCGCTGTACCCAATAGCCTGGCTTTCCCTTTCTCAAGACAAATGGGTACAGTCAATTATATCCGAGGGTTACAAAATTCCCTTTATTCAAACCCCAATTCAACAAAAGGGAACCCTTCCAGACGTTCCACCCGGTCTAAGGGAACTAGCAGTACTAGAAATATCAAAACTGCTAGTAAAAAGAGCCAACCAGCCAGTCCCAGCGGACCAAATAGGATCTGAATTTTACTCAAGGTTCTTTTTAGTTCCAAAAAGACAGGGGACTGGAGACCAATATTAGATCTGAGCAAACTCAACAAGTTTGTAAAGAAATCAAGATTCTGGATGGTCACGCTTCAGTCCATTCTGCCCTTTCTGGGCAAGGACAATTGGATGTGCTCGATAGATCTTCAGCATGCGTACTATCACATAAAAATTCACAGACGCTCCAGAAGATTTCTCCGCTTCGGCTGGGGACCAGTCACTTCCAATTCAGAGCCCTGCCCTTTGGACTCGCTACAGCCCCCGAGTGTTCACCAAATGTATGGCAGTGGTTACGGCTCACCTGAGACGTCAAGGATTCCAGGTGTTTCCATATCTAGACGACTGGCTCCTCACTGCCACCACCAGGCATCAGCTTCTCCAAGCCAGAAATTACACCATTCACACTTGCAGAGGGCTAGGAATTTCTATAAATTTCGAAAAATCTGCCTTGTCGCCTTGTCAATCTATTACTTTTATAGGCGCAAGATTGGACACCGTACAACTTTCAGCAAAGTTAACAGACCAAAGGATCTTGGACATTCAAAGACACGTCCAGGTGATTCTTCTCAGCAACAAAATTCAGGCCAGATTTGCTCTGAAGGTATTAGGTCTTATGGCGGCCGCCATAACACTTCTTCCCCTTGCCCGCTTTTACATGCATCTTCTACAATGGATGCTATTCACCCAATGGTCTTTTCAACAACTTCCCATGCGTCACGAGATCATAGTAACTCCAACTTGCAAAAGGCATCTGACTTGGTGGATATCGTCCCCTCAAATCCATCAAGGCAGACCTTTTGTTCCTCTTGCCCCGGTTGCCACGGTTACATCGGACGCCTCCCTGATCGGGTGGGGGGGCATTATCAGGGCAGAATGGTCCATGGCACTTGGCAACCTTTCGAGTACCATCTGCACATAAATGTTCTGGAGATGAGAGCGGTGCTTTTAACGTTGCAAGCCCTCAACGACTCTCTTCCCCTGGGAACTATTGCAGTCCAAACGGACAATATGTCCGTAGTGTGGTATTTAAACAAACAGGACGGAACCAAGTCCTATCCACGGTGTCGAGAGGCTCTCAGACTTTGGCAATGGGCAATCTCCTCTCACCGGTTTCTGATAGCAATGCACATCCCCGGGAAATCCAACATCATAGCGGACAGATTGAGCAGAGCTATTCTCATGCCTCACAAGTGGTCTCTCAAACAGTCAGTGACGGAAGAGATTTTTCAGAAGTGGGGCCTTCCTTGCTGCGACCTTTTCGCTACACCTCAAAACAGCAAATGCCCAGACTTCTTCTCTCTCTTCCCCCTTCCAGGCCACCCCCCCAGAGACGCTCTAACCCAAGATTGGCCCCGGGGACTTCTTTATGCCTTTCCCCCTTTTCCGCTGATACCTCAGCTAATTCAGAAAGCAACCGCCTTGAGAGCCAAGTTGATTCTCATTGCCCCTTATTGGCCTCGACAGATATGGTTTCCATTCCTACATCATTATCTCTTGGTACAGCCATAGCATCTGGACCCGGTTCCAGATCTTCTGACCCACCAGTCGGGTCAACTGCACCAGTCCATACCTTCTCTCAACCTCACTGCTTGGTTGCTCCACTTCCATCCTTAGCCAGGCTTCCTATGATTTCTAATCCTGTACGGGATATCATAGTAGCTTCCCTAAAATCTTCTACCAGAAAGATTTACACTAGTAAATGGCGACGTTTCTCTTTCTGGGCAAAAGCTAGGAACATAGACCCCTATACTGCTCCAATTCATTCGGTATTGGACTTCCTAGCTGAGATTTTTCATTCAGGATCCTCTTCTTCCACAGTGAAAGTTCAACTGGCAGCCATTTCAAATTTTCATATAGGCCTTTTGGACCACAACATTGTGTCACATAAACTTTGCAAGGCATTCCTTCGAGGTATCCTTTTATTGAAACCTCCGATTAAACAGTGGGATCTAAATTTAATTTTAACATCCTTGATTCTTCTCCCGTTCGAACCTGCAGCTGCCTGTTCTTTGAAATTGCTTTCTTGGAAGACACTTTTTCTAGTTGCCATTACTTCTGCCAGGAGAGTATCTGAGCTTCATGCTCTCTGCATTCGTCCTCCCTATTTAATATTCCACAAAGATAGGGTATCCTCTAAGGACTAGTCCGTCTTTCTTACCAAAAGTGGCATCGCAGACGAACCTAAATCAATCCATTGATCTTCCAGTATTTTTCCCGAATTATTCTGATAGAGCGGAACAAAAGTTACATTGTCTTGATGTTCACCGCCAGCTCAGATATTATCTGGACAAGACTAAATTTTTTAGGAAATCTGATTAACTGTTTCTATCCTATGCAGAGAACAGGAAAGGCCTTACAGTTTCTAAGGTAACTTTATCTAGATGGCTGTCTTCTGTGATCACTTACATTTATCAGCTCAGAGGCAAAGAGTTGATTTCTAACCCAAAAGCCCATTCTACCAGAGCTCTAGCTACATCTACAGCTTTTCAAGCTAGACTTCCAATAGACACTATTTGTGCAGCAGCCACATGGGCCTCTCCTCATACCTTTGTTTCACATTACAAATTAGACTTGGCCTCCAGAGACAGAGCGAATTTTGGTTCCACCGTTCTCAAGAGTCTGTTCCATTGAGCCACCCAGGATAGAGGTGCTAGGGACGCGGTCCCATCCAGCAAGAATGAAGGCGAGATTGACAACTTAACATTTAGAAGTTATGTACCTACCATAACGTTCCATGTTAGTTGTCTTCTCTCACCTTCTTTCTTGCGTCCCGCCCTCCATCCCCCTAGCCTGGTCAGACCGGGAAGATTATGCATCTTCTATTAAGAGGTTATTCCCTTTTCTAGCTGTTCAACTTCTAGTGTCACTAGATTAGGTTGATCCTTTCTAGAGGGTTATGATGTTATTTAGTATTGTTATTTTTCTTCCTCCTCTTCAGTTGGAAGAAAATATTACTATTTCTTTAGCTACCAAACGAGATCTGGGTAGTCTCCGCCTTGCATCATGGGATATAGGGTTGCCTCAAGCTGGTAAAATTAGCTCTCGAGCTTAGCAAGTGCCGAGTCGGAGCTGAGGATCGGCTCCGAACCCATCCAGCAAGAAAGAAGGCGAGAGAAGACAACTAACATGGAACATTATGGTAGGTACATAACTTCTAATTTTATTTCATAATCTGGAAGGAAAACATTTAATAGGACATCTGCAAGACGGAAAGAGTATGGAGAGGAATACAAGGGCAAAGGGAAGGTAAGAGTGGTATAGGGACAGGGGAAGAGCAAGCACAGGAACCCACAGAAGGGGACAGGAAAGGAGAGTGGTATGGGCTTGTGGAAGAAGGGTATATTTTTGTTTGGGACAGGTGCCATTTATTATTTATTTTTTTGGAAGGGTAGAGGAGAAAGGAAATAGGGTGAAGCTGGAGGGTGTAAGGATGGCAGCAGGGAACAATACTTAAACATATACAAAGACTGAATGGGGACGTGCTTACACAAAAGGAGCCCACAATGGAGATATGCAGACAGAGGGCAGACAGCTGGTTATAAGAAAGACTGGACTACAAACAAGGAAGGAGGAGTGACACACAAGGAAGGGGAACACCATAATGGAGTGAGAACATCCTGCCAAACTATCCCAAAAGGAAGTTAGTCACCTCCATGACTGGCAACAGAGGTAGGCTCTACCACTGGTGACCTAATAGTTAGGGATGGGTGGCTAATTAACTTTACCAGCACTCTGAGGTACAAATATGGGCACTGAGCTGCCAGTACACTTCAGTCCTCACCCTCCACTAAACCTCATGATGGGTGACCTAGGGGGGGCCCACTGTGCCACTCTCCAATGAATATCTAAACCATCCATCAGAGAACCAGCATCAGAGTTCTAAAGCAAGTCCTCAAGGTCATCCTACACAGAGTGACCTCTATCACTCTTCAGAGATGCAAGCCTGGGAGGTGATGCAGGCTGACGAGTATGGCGGACTTTGCAACACCACTGCCTGCTCTATGGCCAGTCCTGCATAAAAATGAAAATAAATGGAGAAAGACAAAACACCAAAGCAACATAATGACAGCAAGAATGACAAAGAAAGAGAACAGAACAGAACATGAGATTAACAGAATAGCTTTTTAGATCTGGAATATTTTAATAACAGGCCATGGAAGGAGAAACATCAGTCAGTACAGCAATGTAAACAAAAGTCAAAGTCAAAGAAAACTTTGTCATCCAGAACTACACAGTAGTGTAGCTGAACGAAATTACAATGCTTCATTCTCAATGCAGGAAACAGTTACACATATAGATAGAGAACAATTAATAAAATATCACGGTAGAAATTTAGTAAGTAGCAATTTGTAAGTAAAGTAGGACAGTAGTGACCAACACCTATTCCAGAATAGGAGACAAGGAAGACAAGGAACAATATGAAGGTAATATTGTCAAAGTAAAATTGAAACAGCAGCAGCATATCTATGATTAGACTGAATTATTGCAGTTTGTATATTGCACTTTACAGTCCTTTAGTGTACAGGTGAGCCACCTTAATATTGCACTTAGTTATTGCACATCCATAAAATAAGCCCCTTGATGGGCTAGTTATGTAACAGACGTCATGGGAGTAAGTATTATACAACAGAGAAGAGTACCAGAGGGTAAGAATGCAGTGTAATAGGTACACTGTTTAGGACAGAAGCAAAGTATATGGATGAAAATAATGTGTGTGTGTGTGTGTATATGTATATATATATCATGGCAAATGCAAAGATAACTTTAGGACATGAGCACAGGTAGTGTGAATAAAAAAAGCAAGCAATCCATAAATCCAATGAAAATCAAAGCAAAGGTGAGAGTCAAAAACAAAAAAGGACAAACAAAATGCTCACTGCTTTTGTATGCATTTAAGGACAGTTGCTATATACATGACAAATGCATGAATAACTGGCAGAGTTTAGGACATTAGCACAGATAATGTAGACACAAAAAAATAATGAATAACTAAGCAATGGTGAAAGTCAAATGCAAAAAAGAAATGAAGTGCTCACTGATGTGGAAAACAATTAAGGACAGTTGTTATACACATGGTTAATGCTGGGATAAGTGGTACTATTGAAGGGAAGTAGCACAGAAAAATAGACAAAAAATAGTATTCTACAAAGCCAATGAACAACTAGGCAATAGCAAAATTGTAAAATGCACAAAAGGATAATAATGCTCAGTGTTGTAGACACATTAAGCACAGATACAACAGAAATACTTGCCCTGCTGTCTAGAGAGTCTAGCCTGCGTCCTTTGACAGGCTATCCTTTTTTTGTTATTTCTTCATCCACTGCAAAACAGAAATAGCACATTAATAAGCAATGCACAGCTATGACATCAACACATAAAGATATACCAAAACCAGAAACATATTTTAATAAGAGGGCTCTTTCTCCCTAACCTCTTCTTCCCAATGGCAGAGAAAGTCTAAATGGTGTCTCTACAGCTCATTATATTTAGGGCAGCACTGCTTGTCAGGGTGGGCAATGCCCAAGGCATCACTGAACACCTGACAAGTCTGTGCCAGACATCTACTTTGGAGAGAGAGAGAGAGAGAGAGAGACAATCTCAATAAACCAACATTAAGTGCTACTTGTGCTGTCTGTGCACTGCAGGTATAAAAAAAATGTACATTCATTGCTGTACCATGCGCAGTATCCCCCTGGAGTCAGACCCTTCTGAGGCCATACCCACCTACCATATCAAGTTCTGGAGTGAAAAATGATAGATGGAGCGCAATACCACACGTCATGTAAACCACATAATTTGTATCAATGGATAGCACAACAGTCACCTGTGGCAGTACCATGCTCATGGTCAGTAGTATGAGGAAGGGTGATAACTGTACAACTAGGGTCCACAGACATGAGTACCTTACATAATCCACCTGTCCATACAAAGCCACAATTGGAAGCTAAGTAGTATAATGACCATTGTCATGGCATGATGCAAATCTTTAGTAGCATGACCCATAGTCTTCCATAGCAGCTACTAACACATGCTGACTACCTAACATGGACATTACTCAGAGTATCTTAGCACAAGCAATACACCTGTTTACTAGAAGTTATGGTGTGCAGATAAGCTGATTTCCATTGCTGATTGTACAAATTTATACATTTCTGAATCATTCCATCAGATTTGATTTTATTTGCATTAATAGTTACTAACAGTATCATGCTGACACTCATTTGCATGTGACACATATTGCACTATTTTCCCACCAGCATGGTTCCATTACGTGTCACCTCTCCCTGCACGTTATTGCTCACCATGCTATTTCAACTAACGCTGTACTGCTATGGATCAAACCAGTGACGCAAGGCCATCTTGTCCTTTTAGACATTTCATCTGGCTTCTTTAACTCTTGTTCAGTTTTTCATCTTAAGTGGTACAGGTTTCTACCTTTTTGAATTTCTTTAAGTCTTCACATTTTCTAATACCATGATCGGAATGGATTCTATTCTAGGTTAAAGTATGATTAAAGTTCATGAAATTCATATTGTTTCAATCTTTGATGTTAGCCGGAAGTGCTCTTTGCAGCACCCACAATGTGCCTAGCAATGACTCCTGCAATTCATACAGATTTACATGTATCGGTAACATATCTAAGTATGATTGTAAATTCTTTTTATAACACCCATTATTCCTACTACTATTGGAACTTTCTGGGTATCCTTCCACATTGCCCTTGTTTCTGCCTGCAAATCCTGGTATTTTATGACTTTGTGTCTCTCTGTAAGTAAGACACTGTAGTCACTGGATATTTCAATGATCAATGCTACTTTTGTCTTCTTTTCATGGAGTACTATACCTGGTTTTCTCTCATCTATTTTTGAACTGTTGGATATGGGTGATCCCATGTGATACAAACTTCATCAATGTCTACAATGCTTTGTGGCTCATGTTTTCAGTATTTTTCATCTACTTCAGTATTATAGTGTTTACACAATCCCCAATGCAATGTTCTTGCCACATTACTATGCCTTTCAGTATGCAGTCCGTCTGCCATTAGTGTATCACAACCAGCAACAAGATGTGCGACTGTTTCCAATTCTGTTACACAAAACCTACATTTGTCTGTTTCTCCCACATGTTCAATGGACTTTATAAACAAACATGTACATAGTCGACTGTCTCTAGGGTCACCAATATTAAACTTTCATTTTTTGGTTTAAATCAAATTCTCCTTAACCATTCCTACATTCAATCCTGATTAACATGAGGTTGTTCCAAGAGTTTTCTATACTTTCAACTATATTTATGCATTTTCCACATTGCTTGCCGTCTCATCTGATCCTTCACTTGATTCTTTCTTTTGTTTTTTGGCATATTCACTTGGTGCCTGATTTTATCTACTTCTGGTATGATTTCCATTCCAACTTGATGCTGATATAGTCGATCAATGTAGGATGCATCTTGTATATTTTTAAGCACTCTTTTTATTCATGAATGTGCGATACTGTCAAATGCTTTTTTGTAGTCTATATGCCATACTTAAATTCTTCCCCTTTTTACAGTTCTCCATTATGAATTTATTTAACAACAAATGATCCTTTGTTCCATATGACTTTCTTTTGTTACCCATTTTTGTTATCCTATAGTTTTTAGGATAGCTTGCAGGTTCCTTCTTAAGTAGTAGTATTTATTTTCCTGTTGTTAACCAGGCTGGTGTCTAAGACTGCACATAGAAATAGTTCTTACTCATGACTAAATCTTCATGTAAAGATGTTAATACTTTCAGCCAGAAGTCAGGTACTGCATCTGGGCCTGGGGTTTTCCAATTAGGAGCTTTTCTTAACTTTGTTTCAGTCTGTGTGGCTGTTACATCATCCCATTTCATATCCTGTACATTTGAACTTCTTATTCTTTTACTTCTATCCATTTAATATTTTATTATGTTCCACAGGTTCTTCACAGATATTTCTCCAAAATGTATCTATTTCTTCTTTTTTTGGGTTGTTTCAATTCTTTTTGCCTTGTTTCACAATTTGTTATAAAACTTTTTGGGTCATCAATAAATTGCTTATTTTGTACTTTTTCTTTATATTTATCTGCATATCTTCTAAGTTTTTCTGCCTGTGCTGATATTTTTATTTTATTATTTGTGATAGTGCACAACCACAATAGATCCGGATCTGTTCTGATACTGAGCATTTATTTTATCATGTCAGTCGTTCTGAATATTTTTGTTGATCTATTTCCTCATCTATACTCTTCTAACAGTGACACCTCTTGTCTTAATTGCTTTATAGTTTTATCTATTTGATATTTCCATGATGGCATTCAATTTCTCCCCTTCCTTTCCTTACTACCCTGTTATCTGTTATTAATTTAGCTGCACATTAATATATGCTATTTACTTTTGTTATATTGCATACATCTCTAGGGACAGTCCTAATTACTGTGTTCACTTGTTTTATCAATCTTCTAAATTTTGGGGTTTTATTGATTTTCTGTGGTCTATTTCTTTCATTTATTTTAAACACCTTTATTGAATTATCATTTGTGACACAGGCAAATTTAATGTATACAAAAGTAATCAAACTGTATTAACTAACATTAACAAGCATATTTCACGTATATTGCTATATATTACATAACCAAGGCAACATTAGATAAATTATTCAATTCCTGCCCTTTTTTTAAGCAAGAAATGACTTTATTAAATCATCACTTATATGACATAAGCAACCATACATTTATATAAATGAAAGCAGACCACACTGACACAATCCTAGTTACAAGCATTTTACTCACAAACCATACTGACACACTCCCAGTTGCAAGCATTATACATCACTTATAATCTACCCAATCATTTTCAGTCAAATATTACATAGCTTATTTAATTCCTGCCTTCTTTTAAACCTCATTCCTCCCCTGTATGTATTGTTTCCACAATTCACATTTTCTTCCAATGTACTTTGCTCCTACCCTTTTCTAAAGATCTCAATTCCAGTTATTTTATGTCTGTTACTATATTTACTACTTCTAATATAAGTGGGTTTAGATTTTGACTTCCATTTTCTAGTAATTGCTTTTTTGGCAGCCTCCATAATTAGACACAATTACGATTCTGTATCATAGCTCAGAAAAATCATTTCCCTTGTCACATCAATCTGCCCACCCAGCATAGTTCATAGGTAGGTACTAGGCTATTGGCCCTAGGGCCTATATAAGCCTAGCCAAAAAGGTGACCTGGCTTTCGCCACCCAAGAAAATTATTTTCCTGTGCCCCTGTCGAGCAGAGCCACAGAAGTGATCCCCGGGGTGAATTTCCTATCTCCCATCTTCGACGTTGCATCCTGCAGGGAATCCTTAAAGTCCACCAACCCACCACACTCCCAGAAAATATATTCCAAGTACCTCTTTTTCCCTGTCACACCTCCAGTATTTGCTATCTACCCGAGGAAAACTTTTCTAGTCTAGTTCTTTCATTGATCTTAATATATCTGTCCATCTCTATTAAATCAAGCAACTCTTCTCTTAGATCATTTTCTTCTAAACTGAGGGCACATTCTTTGCTCTCCATTTCCTGTGGGCATTCTATAGAAAGTTCCAGAGCATCTTCCTGTGCCACATTCTCTTCAGTTTCATCCTGTGTCATCTGTTGCTCTTTCATATGGGACCTCAGTAGCCTAACACTCCACAACATTGACTGCATCAGAGTTGCCAGTTTCCTGTGCCTTCCCTTGCTGTGCAACTCCAACTGAATATTTGTACTGGTTTCCTATGTAAAGCTCCAAAGTATCTTTTTATGGCAATTGATCAGATGTTTCCTGGTCCACTGGTTTCTCATTAATATGGGGGCCCATTGCTCTATCCTGCTATGATGTTATCCGAGTTAGATTTTCTACACTAAATTCTTCACTTCGCAGGTAGTCCATAACCTTAGTTTCTATTTCTTTAACTTCTCCAATACTAATCTTTTCTACTTTTCCTCTTTGTTTTCTTATTTTTTTGTATTGTAAAACTTTCGGTACTTCCTTATTATAGCGGCCTTGGCGACATTTAAAATGACCTTGCATTTTTGGTTTGGGTTTATATTCAGTTTAATAATGCATTCTGGAATGCTTTCATATAGTTGCTTTAAAGGACAAAAGCTGCCATTGCCATTTGAAACCATGTATTTTGTTTAAAAAATGTACGGATGTGTGTAATTTTTATAGGGACACTCATCCTCCTCCAGTAATGTAGCTGTAATATGAAACGCGTTTATCCCAGTTGTGTTCCTGTGGAATCTTTCTTTATATGAGTGTCTCTGTTTCTTTGGGCAAGGTTACCAAAATAATATGTTCTGTTGTATTCTACTTCCATTTTCCTAAGAGAAAATACATTTGGTAATGGGGTAGAGGGGATGCCTACTGTGTCCCCATCCTTTGGTTTACACTCTGAAAAACATGGTGCTGTTTATAGCAGTTTCACAGGTGGGTGCACCAGGTACATACCACTTGCAGGTCATAGTATGGAAACTCATTTTAATAAGCGTTTCATTTTCTGTACAGTGAGTGGGCTAGACTGTCAAAAAATGGTGTAAATAATTGTCATTACCTGGAAAGTAGACTGACCAGACATCCTTTTACAGCAACTTTACGGCGACTTCAGGATGTGATGTTATACATATGATTACCCAAGTCAATACTGTACAGATGAGTATTCCACTTTTTGGTGGTATGATGTATTTTGGACCCTGCTACTTGGCAGCTGTCATTTTGGTAATGTGTAATTGCTGTTAGTATACCACTGAAAGCACTGTCCCATCCCATGTACTGCCGCCACATGAATGTCGCCGAGGCTGCTTTAATAAGGAAGTACCACATTTTCCATGTCCAGATGCCTTTGCCTGTATTTCTCTTCAGATATCTTTGGTGCTGCTCTTTTTGTATTAATTAATTTTGCTTTCTCCTTTGCATAGATATTGCACCATATTAAATTTCTTTTTTTCCATGTCCATATTTCTTCTTCACGTCTCGTGTTCCTCCTGTTTATCCCTATCTGTTGTTTCATCATGCTGTGATATAACCTGTGTTAGACTTTCTACATAAAATCCTTCACTTTGCAAGTATTCCATAACTTCAACTTCCATTTTTTTAAATGTCTACTTTACTAATCTTCTGTTCTAGGTTCCCTCTTTGTGATCTTATTTTCTTATTGTGAAATTTTCCGTATCTGGATGTCTTTGCTTGTATTTTTCTTTGAATATCTTTGAGACTGCCTTTTTTGTGTTGATTAATTTGGATTTCTCTTTTGCATAAATATTGCACCATATCAGATTACTCTCTCTTTCCCATGACCATATTTCTTTTTTATACCTTTCTCTAGAGTTTGTTCTTTGTATTTTCACACTTCCTCAGTCTCTTCTTTTTGCAAATGGCACAAGGTTTCTTGGCCTATATAATGTTTTTCAAAAATATGTTGTATTAATGGACACCATTTTTATTTGAAGCTTCTGACAGTTTTTCTTGTGGAATTATTTTCTTTCTTCCAATTTCTCTCAATCTTTTTGTATAACTTCTGTCTGGAAATTCTGGGCTTCTTGCACGATAGTAGCAATACATAATTTATTATCTTCAATAGTCCACTCTATCGTCTTTGTGGCTCTATTTTGGCCTCTCAGTTTTTGTGATCTTGACGATTCTACCCTGTCAATCTTTCCAGTCCTGATACCAGTGTGCCTACCAGGACTGGACACTATTTTATCCTGGGTCTTGTGCACCCAGCTATCTTTTTTATTTTTAACCTACTTCTATCCATGATATACGCTATATAAAATACAATCTATATATCAGTGTGGTCTTGGTGAGATTTTGTGAAAAACAGGGTCCACCTCATGAAGCTACTCATCAAGACTTGAGGATGAATTCAAATCCAGCAACACTACTCTTCATTGCTTGCTGACTTAGCATCTCTCCATTTGGAACCCAGTTTCTGCTATGTGATTGTGTGACTGGTTTTACACTACAGTCACTATATGCAGTCTTATTTGATAAGTCTTTAGTTTACCTATACATTCCAGTATATCAATATTCTTTAGTAGAATCTTTGCATTTATAAATAATTTTCTACCTGTGTGATGTTTATTGTACTTAGGATGTTATCTCCTATTGGATAGGAAAGCAAATTTGACCTGTTACCTTCTGAAACACAGAAATTTGCATGTGCTCTCTATCCCTTTCCACTCTTTCTGCTATGAAACACCCTCTTATTAGCAAAGAATTAGTCTCTACTATTTCCAAAGGTAGCTTGACTCTTAGCTGTCTAAAAATAGTAATCTGCAATATTTATAGATGCTCTTAAGCATTTGTTTTACTATTTCATTAATTAGTAATATAGTTTGTTTTTGTTTTAATAGAATTCTTCCTTATATAGTATGCACGTATATCTCACTTTATGTCTTATCTGTCACACGTAAAAATATGATTGGTGTTTAAAAATATTGAGATAAGAATGATGCAACAAGGCTTCAAATGCCGTTTCAAGTACTTTATTTTAAAACAGAAAATATTTTTGAAAACAGATCTTCCTTACAATATAAATTGCCATAGTCTTTCCTACTTAGTGGACCCCTACATTTGATAAATACTTAAGTTGACTAGAAGTTGTCACAACAGATGACAGAAGACCGGAACTGCCTTGCTGTTTCAACCATTGTATACACACACTTTGAAACACTCATGAGCTCATCAGAAATATACAGATAGGTCTCTACAAAAAAATATAGTTAGAATTGATTAACATTATGAAAATATTCACAGAACCTGCATCTGCAAGAAAGCCATAATTATGACTCCCCTAATCCTATTCCTTTTTCTTTGCCTGTACTCTTATATCAATCCCTATTAGGGACAGCAGTCTCTAACCTAATGTCCAAAATTTTTGGCTTCATTCCACTTTACCTTTCCTTCTCTAGTTATTTGTTCCCAATACCATGGTTATTTTGTCAGTTTTCTAGTTCCCTCTTGTCTTTCTGTAACTATGCTTGTAATCGTCCATACTAGCAAACTGTACTTTAATCTGTACACTTAGTATTACTCCCCTTAAGCATCTACATCCAGTGCAGTTTGCCTTCACAATCAGAGAAAGAAACCTGAAAATAATGGGCTCCATCATCATTCTTTACAATTTTAAAGACCCTCCATGGCAGTTTTTGAATGTTTCTAAGAACTTCTCTTCCAGTGTCTCCATCATTACAATGTTGGCCATGCACAAGATGATTAGCCATAGCCACAACTATGTTGGCACAATAAACTGAGTTTTGGGGCCTACCAAAGAGATCTATAGCCAACACCTTCCATGATGAGCTCCAGATTATGGCTTGGGCCCACCTGGCCCATCATTGTGGATGCATTTGACTCCTACCAACCTCCTCAGGGTTAAGTAGGAATATTTGTTGCTGTTCCATAGAGATCAAATAATTTCTGTTTCATTTTGTACCTCCGTAACGTCAGCCAGCATATCCACTTCTAGTTGCCCACAGGGTCTTATGCCTGTGCACCCACAGTGTATCTAGATGGCATCAGTGGGTATTACAGAGATCTCTTGGCACTATCTGTGCTTGGGATTCACAAAGAAGATTTATCCAGTTCATGCTGGGTGGGTAATATTTCAAGTTCAAAGTGTTGTCATTTTGGCTTCCTTATTGTTGTCTTCTCCAAGGTGTTTGCTATAGTGGCCAAAGCATTGCAGAAGGATCAACAAGTGTTCCCCTTCTGAATGATGGTCTCCAATTGGTCACATTCAGGCTCTACTTGAAACCTTGGAAATGTCCTTGTAAGGGGGGGGGGGGGTGTCAGGCAAAAACTGGGACAAGTCCTTGCCTATCCAAAGAAGAACCTATACAGACTTGGAGATGTGCATTCTCCAGTCAGTGCCAATTATTCCTGTACATGGAGATGTCTAATGATGATACAAAGCAGGGTCAATGCACTATTTCTTTTGGGCTTAATATCTGCCATACACTTAATTTTTTCTTTTCTCCCTGACCTTAACTGCACACATTCAATGAAGTGCTGGGAAGGGGAATGTGCAAAGGTTAGTCTGTGGAGAACATCCCCTAACTTCTGTGAGGGATATTCCCTTCCCTCAGATCATGATCTGTAGTCTCTACAATCTCCACCTGAGAGGCTGAAACATCCAGTGTGCCTCTTAGTGCACAAAGACTCCACCCTAAGAAAGACAAGCAGAGAATGTCTTTTCATTCCTCATTCTCCCTGCCTGGCTCCTCCAGTGTTGCAGACACTAAGTGAGCCTTGATTGCCGGAGTCACAGTAAAGTCTCCAATCCCTCTGTGTCACAGAGCAAGGTCTGCCACAATCTTTTTTTTTTCAACTTTATTAAATTATCACTTAAGACATAGAAAAATCTATATTTATATAAAATAAAAGAAACCATATTAACATTTTCCCAGTTACATACATTATACATTACATATGTTCTTTTGTATAACTACCATCAGTCCAACATTACATAAATTGCTCACTTCCTGCCTTCCCTTAAACCTCACTCCTACCCCATATCATTATTCTGCATGTATTGTACCCACTATTTCCATTTATTTCTATGTAATTTGCTTCTACCTTTTCTAAAGATTACACTTTCATTCCTTTTATCTCTGGTACAGTATTCAATATTTCAAATACAGTTGGTTTAGACTCTGATTTCCATTTTCTAGTAATTTACGTTTTGGCAGCCACCAGAATTAAACGCAAAACCTTACTATGTCTAGGCCATTCAGATCTTGTCCCCCAGCTCAGAATAATCATTTATTTTGTTACACCCATTTGCTCACCCAACAATTATGACAAAGCACTCTGTCAGGAATTTTTGAAGTCTGCCAACTCAATACACTCCCAAAACATTTATTCCCAGTTACCTCTTTCTTCCCCATCATACCTACAACATTTGCCATTTACCTGAGGAAAATTTCTTTTTGAGTCTACTTAGGGTATAAAGGCACCTATGCAAACCTTTAAAAGCAAAAATCCTACATCTTCTAGACTTTGTTGCAAACTTGGGAGCCATACATATGTCCTCCCATTGTTTATTTGTAAATTGTTTGTCCAATCTCTCTTCCCAATCTTTGCTAACCTCCTCTGATTGATTCCACGGTTATTGTGCATTGTTTTATATGCCCTATGAATTATCCCCCTTTTTAACATCAGCTTCTGTTTTATCTTCAACTAAAAACTCTACCAGAGCAGGTCTTTCAATTAGGACCCCCTATCCCTTTCTCTTTGCCTATACTCTGATATTAACCCCTGACAAAGAAGGCTATTTCTAGCCTGTAGTCCAAATATCTTCTTGGTCTCTTTCCATTTCATTACCTCTCTCTCTCTCTAGTTATTTGCACTGAATACCTTGCTTCCTTTGCCAGTTTTCTCTAGTAAAGCCCAACTCCCTCTTATCTATTGCAGACATTCCTATTTAGCAAAATCTCCTTTCTCCATTCTCATGTTGGCTTAGCTCTCAGAATACTTTGCTACTTTATGAATATAATATTCTGCATGGCTGCTCTTATTCTCCTTAAGGATCTGCTTCCAAAATCCCATTCTCTCCCTGCTTCAACATTATCCCTTTCTATTTTGAATTACAGCTTCCTGCTTATATTATGTATATGAGCATTGATGGTGTATCTCTAAAATATCCTTTCAAATCAGACAATCTGAAACTACCTTGTTCTTTTGGAAGTATTAATATTCCACTTGACTCTTGCCCTCTTCCCCTCACAGATAAATTCCTTCAACTTTTTATTAATTATTGTCCACAACTTACTTTTCCTCTGGTTGATAAAAAATATGCCTGACCCATGTATAAAACTAAAGGGACTAAAAACATTTTACTGCTTGTATTTTGCTATCAACATCCATAAACAGGAGTTTACAGTTTCTCAGTTTTTGTATTATATTTTCAGTCTCTTTCCACATATCCTTAGCTGCCATAACAGAATCCTTTTTAATCCATATTCCTAAATATTTCATTTTATAATATACCCATAAATATGGGTATTGCTGAAACAATTCATGTGTGGGTACATAGTTTATAGCTATAGTCTTTGTTTTATTATCATTAATTTTATATTCCAAAATGACTTGAAACAGTCTCAAAATGTTCCACAACAGTGAGATGTCCTTT
The DNA here is from genome assembly GCF_019279795.1 of Protopterus annectens. NCBI lineage: Eukaryota > Metazoa > Chordata > Ceratodontiformes > Protopteridae > Protopterus > Protopterus annectens. Next base: position 181,256,698 of record NC_056747.1, on the reverse strand, counting down.
TCTGCTTTTATCAAGTACAAAATAATATTGTCTGCAAATAAAGCCATCTTTTCTTGCTTACAATACCAGTTATATCCTTGGATTTCTTAATCCTTTATTTTCTTTTTCAGTAGCTCTAAATCTATACAAATAAACAGGAAAGAGGACACCTCTGGTTGGTTCCTCTGGTCAGACTCAACTTGCCAGAGAGGAACCCTCCCACTTTAATTTTTGTCTGCAATCCCTCATATATCTTCCTAATTAACCTTATTATTGTATCAGAGAATTCAAATGCTTCCACTGCCCTACTCACAAAATCTCATCTTACTCTGTTGAATGTTTTCTCTACATTAAGACCCACCAAAGACAGCAGTATTTTCTTACATTCTGCTTCCCTCTGGATCATCATTCTTAAATGTTTGCCTCCCCTCCATAAAAACACACTGATCCATATCTATCAATGTTGTCAACATCATTGCTATTCTGTTAGCTAGTAGAGACATAAGCACCTTATAATCATGGTTTAAAACTAAAATGGGTGCATATGAAGCTGGGTCAAAATACTAATGCTCCTTCCTATAAAAAATATGGTTTAACAAGGCATTCCCTGATAGAATAATAGGGGTAATTAGGAGGATTTATGAAGGGTTGGAGGTAATAATTAAGGGGTGTGTGTGTGTGCGCGTGGGTTCTCGACAACAAACCGTGTTTGAGTAGACGAACCTGACAGGGGTGTCCTGTTTCCCACTTATTTTTTGTTTATCATGTTTTCCCTTCTAAATGTCACACAAATACCATCTGTTCATAGAGACATCCCTGTTGATTGATTATACATCTCTATTTTTACCACATGCATTCCTGTTTTAGCTATTAATTGTTGAGTCATGGCTTCCTTAAGTCTTCTATAAATATTCCATTTGTCCCTCTTCTTGGTTTCCACATTCCACTTGCTTTATACAAATTTTCATAAAATTTCCATAATCTCTCTAATACCTCTAACAGATCTCTGGTTATTTTATTATTATTATTATTTTTTTGTCATAGGATCCGTAAGTTTGGCTGCATTTTCTTTGTCATAGGATCCGTAAGTTTGACTACAACCTGTTCTGCTTTCTGTTGCCTAGTTATTGCGATAAAAAATGTGCTCGAGTTGTAATAAAATATAGTTGCTTAGCATACTTTCTAAACTTATGCATATTATCCAAATGCTCACTTAGATGGTATCAATTTGTTTGAGCTATATTATTTTGATTTTTTTTTTTTTTTTTTTTTGGCATGTGACAGACTACAAGTGGACCTCACCCTTATCTAGTCAGACTGGTTATGGCTTGTCTGGATTAGCTTTATCCCAGCCTATATTAGATTACTGTTTTATCAATGAAATCAGGGGTCTTTTCTTTGATCTTAAAAGAAGATGTTGTAACCACTATTAAAAAATAGCTTAGATTTTGATGACCTTGATAATTCTCATCCAGGTTCAAACCTTTCTTTTATTAGCTAAGCAGCTATTGTGTTACTTCAAGGAGCACAGCCTCTATGATCAACTTCAGTCCAGATTTTGTACTGTGTACACATTTTATTCAAGACATTTTCCAGCAGTGTTCTCTGTGCGCTACTAATAGCTTGAAGTCAACAGCCCTCTCATCAGTCTTTCATACAACCATTGTGCAATCATCTTGGATCATTTAAGCCTTTACTATGGTGTGTTGGGCATGGTCCAGGAATGACTTGCTTATTACCTCTCTGCTTTATCAGAATGAATGATTTCATTTTTAATTCCTTGTCTCCTTACCCCTTTGACCAGTGTGCAAGTTAGGGTTCTATGTTGGGAAATCTACATTCTGCCTTTAAAACTCATTTGAAGGAGAGGATTAAGCTGCTACTGCTATGGTTGATGACTTAACCATGTGCTTCTTCTTCTCCTCTCAGAACTCTGTATCGGTATAAATTCCCAGGCAGATCAGAACTGCACAGACTAATGGATGGCTTGAAGTGAGCTAAAAGTAAATACCACCAAGACAACTGCCAAGGTAATTCATGCCACACCCGGGGACTCTGATGGCCCTGCTTTAAATGCCTATATTATCTATGCAGGTGATAGGCTGCGATCAGTGTCCAAGGTGTACAGTGCTGGGATAGTCCTTACACTGACAATTAAGGACCAGGGTTTGCTGTTAATAAGTTCTTACCATTTCATCTTGGGGAATACCTCCCTTATCAGGCATCTAGTTCCATCTCAGAAGCTCCCAAACTCAAAACATAAATATTTGCAACCAGTGCAAAATTCTGTAGTCTGGCTGCTTAATGGTACTTCTTATTAGCAAATTATATTGGTTCTGTAGGCTACATTGGCTGGCTGCTTAGTCTCATCTAGCTTACAAGGCCATGGTTCTGGTTTATTTAGCAGTATACAACCTTGGTCTTCCTTACCTTGATAGGATTGTTTGTGCCATAGCACTATTCCCATTCCCTCCACTCTGTCACTTTCAGGTTGCTGTAAGTTTCAAAGGTGTGGCTTGATCCCTACCCATTTGAAATCATCTGATTGATGGCTTACACAGTCCTCTACTCTTAAGAATACCATAAAGGCGCATCTATTCAACTCAATATTTAATTATTGCTGTAATAATGGATGATTGTCTCCAGTGGAAAGCTTTGGTCTACCAATGTACATTATACTGTATTAATGAATTATTTTTATGGGATGTCTGTCATCTAACTGCATCATGCATCTTTAAGCACTTAAATTATCACATTCTAATTTGCAACATGATTTTGCATGCTCTAATATAAAATAAACAAACCATGATAACAGTTTCCATTATTGCCATAAAGTTCACATTTTCTTTTTAACAAATTTCATTCTGTCCAAGATTACATAAATTGCTAGATTTCTGCCTTTCCTTAATTATCAGCATTTATTCTGGGTATAATTCAGCATGTATTATTTCCAAAACTTCCATTTAATTCTTTAAAACGTGCTACTTCCCTTTTCTAAATATCCCACCAGTTCTTTTTTTTTAAACAAGAAACATCTTTACTAAAATATCACTTACGACACAGGCCATAATACAATTATATAAATGAACACAAACCATAATGACATATTTTCAGTTGCATACATCACTTATAATCTTTCCAGTCATTATCAAACACGAACAAGTTCATTCAGTTCTTGCATTTCCTTCAACCTCATTCCTCCTCCAAAACATTATTCTGCATGTATTGTTTCCACAGTTCCCATTTTGCTATGTAATGTGTTCCTACCCTTTTCTAAAGATCTCACTTCCAGTTGTATCTATTTTACTATATTCACTACTTCTAGTACAGTTGGTTTATACTTTGATTTCCATTTTCTAGTAACTGATTTTTTTCACAGCCTCCCAAATTAAACTCAGCCATGCCTTACTATGTCTAGGCAATTTCAACTCTGTATCACAGCTCAAAAATCATGTCTTTAGTTAAACTGACGTGCTCACCAAGCATTGCTGATAGAGCTGTTTGCAGGGAATTTTTTTTAAGTCTGCCAACTCATAACACTCCCAAAAAATATCTTCCCAATAACCTTGCTTTCCTTTTCACCTATCAAACATTTGCAATCTACCTGAGGAAAAATTCTCTGGAGTCTGATTGGGGTATATTAATAACTATGCAAACACTTCCAAACAAAGATCCTAAATCTTCTAGACTTTGGGAGGTATACATAATATCCCCCATTGTTTCTTTGTGAACTGTTTATCTAGTTTCTTTTCCCAATCCTAACTTTCTCTGATTCCTATAGTTATCATGCAATATTGTATATACCAAACTAATTATCCTTTTTTTAACAGCAGCCTCTGGTTCTAGATTCTATTAAAACTCTACCAGTGCTGGTCTTTTGTTTAGAATTCTTTATTTACTTCTCTTTGTCTATACTCTGATATCAATCCTTGATAGGGAAGGCAAACTATAGCCTGCAGTCCAAATACGTTCTTGACCTCTTCCCATTCTGTTACCTTTCCCTCTCTAACTCTTTGCTTAAATTACCTTGGTTCCATTTTTCCAGTAAATCCCAGCCCCCTCTTGCCTATTCTGTATGTCCTTAATTGCAGTCACCTCTATTGGCAGAATTTCCTTTCTTCATCCTCATGTTGGCTTAGTTCTTAGAATTCTTACTTCTACTTTATGAATACAATATTCTGCATGGTTACTATTATTTTCCTTAAGAATCTGCATCCAAAATCCCAGTGTCCCTGTTTTTTGAGCTTCCTCCCATTTCATCATCCCTTTTCACTTTGAATTATAGCTTTCTACTTGTGCTATGTATAAGGAGCCATAATGTTGCAGTTCTGAAATACTCCTTCAAATCAGGTAGTCCCAAACCACCTTGTTCCATTGGAAGGATCAACTTATCCTTTGTCCTCTTCCCCTCTCAGATAAAATCACTGAACTCTTTAATTGCTGTCCACAACTTCTCCTCTGGTTCATAAAAATAGGCCTGAGCTGTGTATAAAATGAAAGGGACTAAAAACATTTTCACTACTTTTATCTTGGTATCCATATCCTTAAACCAGAGCTTCAAATTTCTCAGTTTTGGTATGATCTTTTGTTTAGTTCTTTGCCACATATCCTTAGCTGCCATAACAGAATCTTTTTTTTAAAATATGGGCATTTCTGAACAAATCTGTGTGTGCGTACATAGCTTACAACTATTGCCTTTGTTTTATTTTATTAATTTTGCATCATAAAAAGACTTGAAACAGTCTCAGAATGCTCCACAATGCTGACAAGTCCCCTTCTGGGTTTAACAGGTATAAAATATTATCTGCAAATAAAACCAACTTGTCTTGACTACCATACCAATTATATCCATGGATTTCTGTGCCTCTTATTTTCTTTGCCAATGGTTCTAAATATAATGCAAATAAAGAGAAAACCCTGCCTAGTTCCTCTGCTTAAACAAAACTTATAAGAGAGGAACCCCCACAAACTTTAATTTTCACCTCTGATCCCTCATATATCTTCCTAACCAACCTTATAATTTTATCGGGGAATGCAAATGTTTCCATTGCCTTACTCAAACAAATCCCAGCTTATTCTGTTGAATGCTCTCTCTCCATCAAGACCCACCAACAACAGTTGTATTTTCTTACAATCTGCTTCCTTCTGGATCACCATTGTTCTATTAATGTTATCAAATGTTTGCCTCCCCTCCACAAAACCACATTAATTCATATCTATCAAGTTTGGCACAACCTTTTCCATTCTTTTAGCCATTATAGACAAACACTTTATAATCATAGTTTAGAATTGAAATAGTCCTATATGAAGCTGGATCTAATGGGTCTTTACCATCTCTAGGTACTACAACCATCATTGCTTTCTTCCAGGAGATTGGTGCTTCTCCTCCTTTTAAAATACTGTTAAAACAGAATCTTCCAGATCTTTATAACTTTTTTCCCTCACAACTTCAACATTTCTATGGGAATATCATCTATTCCTGGGGACTTTTCTGTAGTTTGGTTATACATCATCTCCTTCTATCCTGTTAGTAATTGAGCCTCATCATCTTCCTCTAGCCTTGGCATATTTAATTTTTTCAAAAACATTTCCATTTTTCTTAATTTCCATATTTCTCTGCTTTATACAGATTTTCATAAAATTTCCAAACTGTTTCTAAAGCCTCTATAGGATCTCTGTCATTTTCTTTCTTATAGGCTTAGCAACAACCCTTTCTACTTCCTGTTTCTGAGCAATTTTTTTTAAATTTTTTTCTGCTCTGGAGTTATCAAAAAAACAACTGCTTAACAACAACCTTTCTAAACTCTTACATATTATCAAGGTAGTACTTATTTTCTCTTTAGCACTCTACAATTGCACCTCTTGTTCTATGAGATTCACCCTATTCTGCAATACTTCAACCTTTGTCAGTCCCTCTAAATAATTCTTGTTAATCCTTAACCATATATCTTTTTCTTTTATTTTCACCTATAGCTCTCAACCTTTTAGAGCAAGAAATCTGGATAAAGCCATAAATAATGGGGGGGGGGGACCCCAAAATAGGGACAATTTTTAAATATTGCTCTTACAAACTTAAAAAGTTGATAGAATAACAGGTTTTGCATTAGCATGAATTTTCTGAGTATGAAGTCTGAATCTCACATGTCTACCATTATATTCTGACTTCAGGCCTCAAAGATTTGGCAATGATTTGCCAGAAAACCACAATTTTATTCCTGACCGGGCAAAAATCTGTACAGTTAAGAGGTATGTTTCCATGGGTCTATGTTTGGTTATTGAATTTAAAAAAAAAGCGGACTGCGAAACATGGAAAAGAGCAATCAGGAAAATCGGCTAACTAAAGCAGCATCGAACAAAACTACACTGAATGGTCATAGTTGGCCAACAACCAGGAAGTAACATGATACGTAAGGTAAGTGAAGGGAAACCTTTTAAATTTTCCTTTTTCCCCATTGTAGTGCAAACTTGAAGTTGGTATATATAGTTGGGGGGTGTCGTTGTCTGTGCAATGTTGGCCAACTATGGCAATTCGATGTTTTTTTTTCAATGATTTTGTAGTTCGCTGATTGTTCCATTCGCTGTATATCTTTCAGTGTTTTGCAGTTCACTTTTTTAATTCATTAGCCGAATATAGACCCTGTTTCCACGTTATTTTTAAATTCTTCTTTAATTTTATCCCACTCCCTATCTATGTTTTTCAGAAGAAATTTCTATCTTCTCTAATAACTTCTGAATTATTTCCAATACCCATTCCTTAAATTACTCTCTTTTTAATAGGTAGGGAAGCATCAGTGTCTCATTTTTATTTCATTACCCTGTATTTTTATTTTAATTATTGGCACATGATCTGAAATAGTTGATGGATACGTATCAAAACTTTTAATAAACTATACATGTTCCTGGGAAGTATAACTTTGGTCTAGCCTAGCACAGTTACTGTACCTTGGGGAATAATATATAAATTCTAGCTGAACTCCTACTACTGAATTTAAATCTTCCATACAAATATTTTCAAAAAATTCTTTAAAAATCTATCTTGTTATATTTTCCCTTCTAGATCCCCCAGATACATTTGCACTGTTGTAAATCAAATTCCAGTCCTCATTTATAAGCAATATTCCCAGCTGAAAGCCGATTATTTCTCCCAGAATTTTCCTAAGCTCCACTGCAGCAGTTTTAGGTGGGATATAAATACATGTAGGTGTAATCCTCCTCCTTCGCCAGTAACCCCTTACTACAACTCTAGCATGATCTTTTTTCCTCTTTCTATCACTATTGGAGCTCCTCTTACAATTAATATAAGTACTCCCCTTTTTTCTTTCTCCCAGATATTCTGCTGAAAAACCATCCTGAAATCCTTTCTTTAAATTCACATGCTCAGTTCTTTACAAATGTGTTTCCAGTTGGATAGCTGTTTGCACTCTGAATATTTTAATATTTTAATACAGTTCACTACTTTCTTTTTCGTATGCATGTGTGAGGCCCATTCACATTTGAAGATAACATGAAAAGTGTAATTATGATAAGAAGTTATTATTCCCACCCGTTATGTGTTTCAGCTTCTGTGTTACATGCATACACTCATTTTTGGTAAGCTGATTTTTTATTCAGCTATTTCTTGTCATATCCATTTGAACCTGTCACATCTTACATGACCTTTTATTTTAATGAAAGCCCTCAAACAAACAACCCCCAGAACCTATTAATTTAATACTAACACACAAAACGTACATCTTCAAATAATGAAGTTTAAACCACCTAATAGAAACAATTGTCCCAGACTGAGAGCCACACTCACAGGCTTGAATTAACATATAATGAAGGTTAAATAAGGAGAAACAGCTAAAAGTGGAGTAAACTCTCCTCCTACTGTATCCAAAATAAAATGGTAAACTCATGATAGATGCTAGATACGGAGGAGAGAACACAGCGTGTAAAAGTATGTCAAAGAACTCGAGACATCCAACGTGCTAAAACACAGTATTTATTCGAGTAAGCGCTTTCACCTACTTGGCTTCTTCAGACTCGTAGACAAACATACAAACAATTTCAACAAGACTTAAATATTCACATTAGGCGGGAAATGCTAATCATTGACTCCACCCAAGGCAGTTAAAAATTAAATCAGTGATTTATACTGTTATACAAGTGAAGCTCTACAAACAATTTCTATTAAGAATGGCATTGAGCAGCTAGGAGCCTCATAGAGGGTTATATGTATGACATCGAAACATATCACAAATGCTGGGCTTGTGAGCAAAATATAAACCAAAAATAGTGCATGTGATGTCGCTGTCAACTTAGTATAACATAAAATAAAACTTAAAAACATAAAAATCAACTTCTTAGAAGAAATATCATCGTCAAATGACTGTCAAGCAAAGAACTAACACAACAAACATAAAACTTGTGTACCTGCTAATGTGCTTTGAGTCTTCTCATTCTCAGGAATGGTTTCACTGATAGTTTTGCATTCAATCCTGGGGGTGCATCTGATCTGAGCTTCATAATCCACATGTTCTCCCTAGCTTCTGTATGTGTTCTTATGTCTCCTCCTCTAATATTCACATGCATCTGCTCTAAGATCCTAAAAGTAAAGGTATGTGTAGGATCAGATTCGAGGACATGTTTCGCAAGTGCGTTACTTCTATGTTGCATTCTTATAGCATAAAGGTGCTCTCGTATTCGATCTTTTAGGTGTCTATTCGTCTTTCCAATAAGAACATTCCAGTGTGCTTTAACTACTTCCCTGATCCTCCATAGTTCCCATAGAGAAGCATTTACTATGTTCTATACTACTGATGCCTGGAGGATCAGGGAAGTAGTTAAAGCACACTGGAATGTTCTTACAGTTGACACTCAGGTTAAGGAAAGGTTAGGTGAGTTTCCATTATTTAGATATAAAAATAAGAAAAGTCTTAAGAGGATTCTATGTGAAAGTAAAACATCCAAAGTTTCATCCTCTGGTAATCTCACTGGTACTCACACTTGTGGTAACTGTAATTATTGTCCTTATATTAGTAATGAGGCTACGTTTGTTCACCCAGTTAGTCAACATACTTACTATTTGAAAGCTAATGGGAATTGTTTATCTGCTAATGTTGTATATATTGCTACGTGCCGGAAATGTTTTTCATTCTATATTGGAAAGACGAATAGACACCTAAAAGATCGAATACGAGAGCACCTTTATGCTATAAGAATGCAACATAGAAGTAACGCACTTGCGAAACACGTCCTCGAATCTGATCCTACACACACCTTTACTTTTAGGATCTTAGAGCAGATGCATGTGAATATTAGAGGAGGAGACATAAGAACACATACAGAAGCTAGGGAGAACATGTGGATTATGAAGCTCAGATCAGATGCACCCCCAGGATTGAATGCAAAACTATCAGTGAAACCATTCCTGAGAATGAGAAGACTCAAAGCACATTAGCAGGTACACAAGTTTTATGTTTGTTGTGTTAGTTCTTTGCTTGACAGTCATTTGACGATGATATTTCTTCTAAGAAGTTGATTTTTATGTTTTTAAGTTTTATTTTATGTTATACTAAGTTGACAGCGACATCACATGCACTATTTTTGGTTTATATTTTGCTCACAAGCCCAGCATTTGTGATATGTTTCGATGTCATACATATAACCCTCTATGAGGCTCCTAGCTGCTCAATGCCATTCTTAATAGAAATTGTTTGTAGAGCTTCACTTGTATAACAGTATAAATCACTGATTTAATTTTTAACTGCCTTGAGTGGAGTCAATGATTAGCATTTCCCGCCTAATGTGAATATTTAAGTCTTGTTGAAATTGTTTGTATGTTTGTCTACGAGTCTGAAGAAGCCAAGTAGGTGAAAGCGCTTACTCGAATAAATACTGTGTTTTAGCACGTTGGATGTCTCGAGTTCTTTGACATACTTTTACACGCTGTGTTCTCTCCTCCATATCTAGCATCTATCATTAGTTTACCATTTTATTTTGGATACAGTAGGAGGAGAGTTTACTCCACTTTTAGCTGTTTCTCCTTATTTTACATTTTTATTACGTTTTATTAGTGGAGACATGGCAGAAGGAGCACCAGAGCAGATTGAACTGCCGTACACCATTAAAGAACCAATGAGGAGCTCGAATCTAGCTATACCTTTAACGGAACGTTTCAACGCCTGTCTACGTGAAAGTGCTAATCCTTTAGCACTTCATGAGGACAACTGCGATGGTTTGGATGTATCGGATGCTACATATAACAGGGAAGAGCTTCGCACAGCTCTAAACAAAATCGAAATTGACTTTTTAAAGCTGAAACGCTTACAGTCACAACGCCAGCATTTCGACGTCTGCCTACAGAGAAGAATCATCCCGAGGGGCTTGCGAGTGCTGAAAATGCCAACGACCGGTACCCTGTATCCAGAACTGCTATTCCAGTGGCAGCAGTTGAATTTAGAGGTTAGTTGCAAATACATGCAGCTTTTAAATAACTTTTTTCTTCCAATGGAAGAGTCGCTTAGATCACAGATTTCTGATCAACAAAAAATACTTTATGACTGTTTTCCAGCAACGATATTAGAAGATAATTTTAGCAGCTTACTGGATAATGTTAATCAGTATGAAAGGAAGCTTCTTTCACAGAAGCGACACAAGTTACAAAGAGATATAACCGATTTCAAATTGGGCCATATTTTCACTTGGCCACGGACAATGAATACCAATAATAACACTGTTGATACTTCATATGTTGACTCAGTTAATAACAGAGTTCGAGCTAACAATACTCTACCAGTTGATAATCAGTCCTCCTCTCATATTAAACGAACAGAGGTTGTTGGTAGAGAGGGGAATGACATTATACAACAGGATTTAATTCAAGAGAAGGAACCTGCACATAAACAACCATTGGAATTTGTCAGTTATTCTGCTGCTAATATGAACAGTAATGTTCCTTCTATAAATAATGACAGTGTTTGTACCTCTGATGTGATTATTGTGAGACACGATACAGATAGTAACACTAGTACAGCTTGTAGTTCACAACCAGTTGTGAGAAGTAAGACTAATGTATTTATGCAATCTTTTGCACATTCACAAGAAGATGTTGCTACTCCCCGATCTGATAATGCCCCTACTTTTAACATCAGACACCCTTTTCCGATCAGAGTAGATCACAAGGGAGGCAGGGCGAGGTCTTTGAGCAGGGGGCGACAGAAGCGGAAGCTGTCGTTCGAACAGCCATCGAACAAGAACATCAAGAAGATGTGGGAAAGCAAAGGGAAGGGGAAAACTTAGTTTTTAACCTCTCTCCACGTGTTTTAAATAATGAAGAGTTATCAGTATTATCTAAGGGTTTATCGTTTATACCTACTACACGTAGTGTGTTTGAAGAAACGATGAGGGATTTCAAGGTATTTATACGTAACTTATCTTTGAAGTTATACTTTAATGAAGGTGATGATCATTCCTTCCATCCACATTTTCACCGCCCTAGCGTTTTTACTCCACCATTACATCCCTTACTATCTGCTTTCAGCCAATTGGTTGAAGATGACCTGTACAGGATGAGGGATAGTGGATATCCACACGCATCTACCAAATATAACCTCACCTATAAAAAGAATAAGGCCCTGAAAGACCTGTCTAATGATACCTCGCTATGTATTAGACCGGCTGACAAAGGAGGGGGCATTGTAATTATGGGCTATGATGACTATGCCAACAGGATGTTACATATGCTTGAAGACACACAGTTTTACCAGCCTTTAGACACAGATCTGGTTAAGATCTTTTCCCACAGGGTACATACATTCTTATTAGGACTCTTGAATAGTCATGTTATAGACAATCAACTCTTCTCTTTTCTTGATGTCCAATCACCACTGGTTCCATTGATCAGTGGACTTCCCAAGATACATAAAAGCATGACAGACCCTCCCCTGCGACCCATAGTAGCAGGCAGGGGATGGATCACTGAACCCTCCTCTATTTTCATAGAACATAACCTGAGACCAATTGTAGATATGAATAGATTCATATTGAGGGACACGAAACAGTTCCTGGTTGACTTGTATGATTGTTTGAAGGATGTAACAGATGTATTGGAACTAACCTTTTTAACAATGGATGTAAAATCACTATTTACAGTTATTCCGAACCATGTTGGTATTGATTTTTTGACCAAACATTTGAAAAGGGTCTCTGAGTTGTCTGACTCAAAGATTATGTTACTTATTTCGCTGCTAGAAGTGGTTTTACATAATAATGTCTTTTGCTTTGAGAACAATTGTTTTTTACAGAGGGATGGCGTAGCTATGGGCACTTCGTGTGCCAATAGCTACGCCAACCTGTTCATGGCTGAATGGGAGAACACTTACATGTATGAAATGCCCAGTTTTATGGAACACATAGTGTTCTATAGACGTTTTGTGGATGACCTCTTCTTCATTTGGAGAGGTCCCACATATGCATTGAATGAATTTATTGATCAGCTGAACAATGTTACACCTTATATCAAGTTTAGTTATGAGTCATCTGTAACTAAAATTACTTTTCTTGATGTTTATGTTGAGAAACTACCTAGTGGACTAGTGAATACAGGTGTCTTTAGGAAGAAATGCCATATACACTCTTGCATCGCCACAGCATGCATCCTCAGTATGTCTATAGAAATGTTGTCAAAGGACAGGCAATGAGGGCCTCTAGGTATAATCCTACCATCACAGGTTATGAACAGGACCTGGATGACTTATATAATCGTTTATCTCAACGCTGCTATAATAACCAAGAGATTGCAAAGGGGTTTGAAAGTGTCCAGGAATCTAGACAAGGTACAGCAGCACCTTATTTTTCAGATAAGGGGCTAACAACCAAGGAACTTTTACAACCAAATTTACATAGTTCCCATAGAGAAGCATTTACTATGTTCTATACTACTGATGACTGGAGGATCAGGGAAGTAGTTAAAGCACACTGGAATGTTCTTACAGTTGACACTCAGGTTAAGGAAAGGTTAGGTGAGTTTCCATTATTTAGATATAAAAATAAGAAAAGTCTTAAGAGGATTCTATGTGAAAGTAAAACATCCAAAGTTTCATCCTCTGGTAATCTCACTGGTACTCACACTTGTGGTAACTGTAATTATTGTCCTTATATTAGTAATGAGGCTACGTTTGTTCACCCAGTTAGTCAACATACTTACTATTTGAAAGCTAATGGGAATTGTTTATCTGCTAATGTTGTATATATTGCTACGTGCCGGAAATGTTTTTCATTCTATATTGGAAAGACGAATAGACACCTAAAAGATCGAATACGAGAGCACCTTTATGCTATAAGAATGCAACATAGAAGTAACGCACTTGCGAAACATGTCCTCGAATCTGATCCTACACATACCTTTACTTTTAGGATCTTAGAGCAGATGCATGTGAATATTAGAGGAGGAGACATAAGAACACATACAGAAGCTAGGGAGAACATGTGGATTATGAAGCTCAGATCAGATGCACCCCCAGGATTGAATGCAAAACTATCAGTGAAACCATTCCTGAGAATGAGAAGACTCAAAGCACATTAGCAGGTACACAAGTTTTATGTTTGTTGTGTTAGTTCTTTGCTTGACAGTCATTTGACGATGATATTTCTTCTAAGAAGTTGATTTTTATGTTTTTAAGTTTTATTTTATGTTATACTAAGTTGACAGCGACATCACATGCACTATTTTTGGTTTATATTTTGCTCACAAGCCCAGCATTTGTGATATGTTTCGATGTCATACATATAACCCTCTATGAGGCTCCTAGCTGCTCAATGCCATTCTTAATAGAAATTGTTTGTAGAGCTTCACTTGTATAACAGTATAAATCACTGATTTAATTTTTAACTGCCTTGGGTGGAGTCAATGATTAGCATTTCCCGCCTAATGTGAATATTTAAGTCTTGTTGAAATTGTTTGTATGTTTGTCTACGAGTCTGAAGAAGCCAAGTAGGTGAAAGCGCTTACTCGAATAAATACTGTGTTTTAGCACGTTGGATGTCTCGAGTTCTTTGACATACTTTTACACGCTGTGTTCTCTCCTCCGTATCTAGCATCTATCATTAAATATAATGAAGGTTATTCATGCTAAGACACATGGCACAGTCTGTGGTTCTACTTCCACTAAGTGCTGTTTTTGTTTTATTTTTGTTCCTCTTCCAGATGTAGAAAACAACTTGAATGTTTTCGATAACATATCCTAGCCATTGAAAGAAAAAATATTCTGTTTTTATTGACGCTTAGATTGTTTCCATAGAAATCTGAGAACCAGATACACAGCTCTCTTCACCACAAGCCTTCCACATTGCTCTGTGAAACTTTATGTGCTACGGAAAAACTTCAGTGTTACTTTACTTGCTTCCTCTTAAAACATGTTATTAAATCAAGCCAAAGTACTTAATCCAGTCACCCCCTATGCAAAAGTAGGAAAAACGCATTTGAGTTTTTCTTATATCATGCTATTTTGTCCAGGCTTACTTTTCATTTCACTTTGCAGTGCCTACATTTCTTAAAGCTAAACAAGAAGAAAGAAAAAGAAAGAAAGAAAGAAAAAATAGGAGCAGATTTACTTTAGTATCCTTATTATACACATTAACTGAAAAGATTCACTTTATATCACGCAATGTATGCTATGTATTAGAAAAAAATACTGCTAAAAAATTGTTTTATTTACACTTCATTCTTTCCTTCCTTTTCCCCTCTCCTAAATGTTCTTCCAAACATTAATGGCATGAAGTAAGGCATGCGCTTTGGAGTCTCCTGCAAGTTTAACAAACTCAAAAATGTCCAATATTTCCAACTTTTCTTGTTTCGTTATATTTCACAAATGTAATTAACACTTTGTAATCCCACATTTATTTATCAATTTCTGAGTTGGTGGTTTTCTTCCTGTTGATCTACATCACCCAAATCCAGTCTCTGGTTCATTTCCAACATATTTCTTGGTTCTTCTTATCAACTCTTGTGCTTTTTCCAGTCTCTCAAGCATTTTCCTTTGGAACACTGGAAAATGTTTCACTGGCATAGACTCTATGGACTTTTATCAGAAGAAGAAGAACCAGAATGCCCTCCTGTTTGACAGATCACTTTTTGTTGGACATGCTTTTGTATTTTTCCTTAGCATGTTTTGCCTCAAAAAATGCTTTTGGCCCTCCAGGAAAAAAATATTCTGAAAATAGCTGGATACAGTAACTTGAAACTCTCACCTGCTTCTTGACATTCCCTGACTGCAGGAATAAATTTATCCCTCTTCTGCCTGCTGTACTGTGAGTAATGATTTTTCACAAATACTCTGTCTTCCACTTTTAGTACTTTGACCTTTTGCCACAGTTTTATCAGAATCAACTCGTTCTGCTGGTAGGACTTCATCTTTACTATTAAAGGTCTGGGCTGTTCTCTCATGGCCAGGTCTGGTGGATACATACAATGTGACCTTTCAATTAACAACTCCTGCTGTGGAATACCAGTCAAGTTGCTTGTGGTTTTATAAAATTAATACAATCTGTTTCTTCCAGGTATTCTGGCACAGTATAAAATGTCAAGTTTTCTCTATGTGCTCTGTCCTCTGATTCTACCATTTTTGAAACATCTCCTTTTGAGCAGTCTCATATTCAGTTAGCCTTTTGTTCTTGTTCACTTTATAGTTGTATCAGCTCATCTGAATATCTGTTTAAATATTCTTTCATTTTTTCCAACCTTTTTTGAGTTGAGATACTCCTTCAGTGTTTCATTTATTTTAATCAGCTCTGAGCACATTTGACTTATTTTCTCTAGATTACTGGAAGTTATGTCTTTGCACTAAAGCTGGAGCTTGAACTGCTTTTTGCTGAACAGCTGCAGGATTCTTTCCAATGTTTTCTCCTCACCTTTTGTGATTGATTTTCTTTCAGATTCTCTGAATTTCTTTTTTGCTGGCATCCAGGCAGTGCACTTACTATTCAGTTACTAAAATTTACCCTAAATGACAAATTCACTTCTGCCTTTCTGTTTCCACACTGGTAGAGCTGAAATGAAGGTGTCACTCAATGTGCAGCCATCTTGGAAGTCCCTACCCAGTTCTTTTACCTCCTTGACAACATTCAAAATTTCCAGTGCTGCTGTTTTTGATTAGGATTTCCATTTTTTAGTACCTGCTTTTTTTTAACTGCCAATAGCATTACATTTATTAAGGCCTTACTATTTTATAGGCAATTCAAATCCTAAATTCTGACTCAAAAGAATTGTTTGTCAGTTACTACCATTTGTTACTCCAACATTTCTATCACAGTACTCCATAACAGATTTTTTAAATCTGCCAACTTGCTAACAATTTCCTTTCTCTTCCACATCATATCTCCAACCCATGCAAACACTTCATGCAAAAATTCTAAATCGTCTGGAATTTGTCACATACTTGGGAGCCCTACAGATTTTCACATAGTTTCTTTATAATTTGCCTTAATATTCTCTTTTACTAATATTTTCTACCTTTTCTGATTCTTATAGTTATCATGTAATATTGTATATATCCTAATAATTATTCCTTTCTTAACAGCATAGCCTGTACTAGACTTAACTAAAAACTCTGTCAGAGATGGTCTTTCAAAAGCACCCCCCCATTCCATTTTCTATGCTTATACTGGTATCAATCCATAGTAGGAAAGGCAATCTGTAACCTGCAGTCTAAACTCTTGCTTTGCCTCATCACTGTTTATTACCTTTCCCTCCCTTATTATTTGCTTCCAATACCTCAGTTCCTGCAATAACTTCTAGTCCTCACTTGCCTACATTATATACTCATACTTAAAGACAAGCCTGTTAGTAAAATCTTCTGGCCATTCCCACATAGAATGTGTTCTAAGAACTAAGACTACTACTTTATGAATTACATCCTGCATGGTTGCTGTTATTCTCTTTAAAGAATTGCATCTAAAATCCTCTCTCTCAGTCTATCAAACTCACCATTCCATAACTCATCATGATTCATTTCTACTTTGATTGATAACCTTCTGCTGGAAATATGCATATGTGCTTTAGAGTATCCCTTCAAATCAGCTTTAAAGTATCCTTCAAATCAGATAACCCTGAACCACCTTCATATATTGGAAGAATCAAGTTATCCAATTTAACTATTGCCCCATCCCCTCCCAAATAAATGTCAACATTTTATCATTTACAACTTATCACCCAGTTGATAAAATATGCCTGTGTATGTAAAACTAAATGGACTAACCACACTTTCACTGATTTTGTCTTACTATCCATATCCATAAGCAAGAGTTTCCAGTTTCTTAATTTTTGTATTATTTTTTGCTTAGTCTCTTCCTGCATATTCTTAGCTGCTATAACAGAATCACTTTACTTAAATCATCTTCCTCTAAATTACTAGAAACCATCCCTTGTACCAAAGCTGAAGTTTAAACTGCTTTTTGCTTAACAGATGCAGGATTCTTCCTAGCCAGTGTTTTCTATTCACTTTTTCTGGTTGATTTTCTTTCAGGTTCTCTAAATTGTTTGTTGGCATCTAAGCAGTTTACTTACTAGTCAGTAACTGAATTTTACCCCAAATGACAAATTCACTGGCTCCCTTTTTCCGGTTTCTGTTTTCACACTGGGAGAGCTGAAATTAAGCTGTTGCTCAATGTGCATCCAACCTGAAAGTCTCCATAGAATAATTTTTAATCCATACACCTAAACACTGCACAGCTTACTGCTATAAAAAGAAGCTATGTACTTACCATAACATTCCATGTATGTTGTCCACCTCCTCCTTTATTCTCACTTGTGGGTGGGAACCGATCCATCAGATCCATCTCAGCCTTTTTTCAAAAGCTTGAGGTTTTCAGCAAAGCTCATGGACATTCTACCTTACCCATAATGCAGTTCCCTAAATCCCTCAGATCTTGTTTGTCCATGATAAATAAACATTAGTGGAATTAAAGGTAAAAACTATTTATAGCATAAAAAAAGAACACATGGTTTGTGACTCCAAAGATATCCAATTTCTACTACCTGCTCTCCCAGGAGGGAGAGCAGGGGGTAGGTGGGTGGGTTGTGAGAATAAAGGTGGAGATGGACAACACACATGGAATGTTATGGCAAGTATATAACTTGTTTATGTGATGTTGTCGATCTCACCTTTATTCTCACATGTAGGACCACGTCCCAAGCTACCTGATTCTTGGGTGGCCCATGGGAGAATATTCCTTAGGACCATAGAACCAAAGGATGCTCTACCCCTGGAGACCAAATCTACTTTGTAATGAGCAATAACAGTATGAGGGCTTGCCCATGTGGCTGTAGCACAGATATTGTCCATAGACAGCCTAGCTTGGAAAGCTGAGGAAGTAGCCATTGCCCTGATGGAATGAGCTTTAACAGGTGCAGTGAGAGTTTTCTTCTTAGAATTGTAAATAAAGGAAATGTATTTATTGCATTCAAATGCAATAAATAATTGCATTCAGAAAGCCGTTTGGATAGGGTAACCTTAGATATTGGTAGGTCCTTCTTACTGCTAGAATAGAAAACAAATAGCTGATCTGATTTTCTGAATTCTGTGGTTCTATGTAGGTAAAAATGCAGCTATGAACGTCCAATAGGTGTAACAAATATTCCCCTTTATTCTGAAAATTTGGGAAGAACACTGGTAACTCAATAGACTGATTGAGGTTACTTTCTGATGCAACTTTGGGCAGAAAGGAGGGGTTGTTGCATAAAGAAACTCTGTCTTTATGAAATCAAGTATGGTGGTTTGACAGATAAAGCTTGCAAATCAAAAACTCTCCTCACTGAGGTGATAGCTACCAGGAATAGCACCTTCCAAGAAAGATATTTTAAGTCACAGGTAGCAGAAGGTTTAAACGGAGGATAGATATGTGACAACACAAAATTTAGATCCCAAGGTGGAGACGGACCTTTGAATGGAGGCCTTAAAAGTGTAGTTTCTTTCAAGAAGGCTTTACAAAGCCTGTTTGACATGAATCTGTAGCCATTTTCTCCTATATGAAAGTTTGAAATTGCTGCCAATTGAATTCTAACAGTAGCTGCAGCAGCAACTTCATTAAAAAGTTTCACCAAAAGGTACAATATAAAATGAATGGGAGTAAAGAGATCAATCTGATAAGAATTAGCCCATAAAACACACATCTTCATTTTCCATTGTACAGTTTTTTGGTGTAGATGACTTATTAGAATGTGCCCTACAGGAGAGGAAAGGGAAGAAAACCAGGCTATCAGGGGAACTGGAGCAGCTAAGCTGTCAGATTGAGGTTGTTTAGATTGGGATGAACCATTCCTGATGAGTAAGTCAGAAGATCTGGAAAGGGATCCAGAATCCATGATTTGTACTGAATATGAGGCTGGAGAAAGGGAAACCAAATTTGTTGAGGCCAATAGGCAGCAATTAGGATTATTGTCATCTTTGACAAGCTTGCTTCTGAAGTAGTTTGGGAATCTGAGGAACTGGTGGAAAGGCATAAAGAAGTCCTGGGGGCCAACTGTGAATAAGTGCATCTCTTGGGGACTCCCTAGGAGGGGAGATCAGGGCAAAGTAGTTGCTGCATTTGGCATTGGTGGGCAAAGCAAAAAGTTTGCAGCAAAGCTGCCCCCATTTATGGCATATATTTTCTGCAACTTTTTTGATTGAGGGACCACTCGTGTGGCCATAGTATGTCTCTGCTCAATTTGTCTGCTATTACACTGGAGGTCCCTGGGATGTGCATTGCTATTAGAAAGTGACTGGAAGATGTAGCCCATTGCCAGACTTAGGGCTTCCTGACAAAAGGGGATAAGATCTGGTTCCCCCTTGCTTATGTACCAGACGACAGGCATGTTGTCCGATTGGACTGCAATCATTCCCAGAGGGAGGGAGTCTTGAAATGCTTGCAACGTCAAAAGCACAGTCTGCATCTCAAGGATGTTTACGTGCAAATGAGCCTCATGTCGATGGTAGATGCCTTGAACTGTCTTCCCCAGATAATGCCTCCATCACCCTATCTGGGAAGCATCCTTGGTCACAGTGGCATAGGGTTGAGCAGGAATAAAGTGATTGCCTTGAGACACCAGAGGAGAGTGTATCCACCATTGGAGATACTTTTTGCATGAACAGGTTATCAAAATTTCGTGCGCCATTGGTAATTATAGAATGGACCACTGCGTTGAAAGTAACCACTGAAGTATTCTCATATGGAGACAAGCTAAAGGAATAAGGATAATTGAGGCAGGCATTTTGCCCTGAACTTGAAGAACTAGTTTGGCAGAAGCTCGTTTCTTTCTGATCAGCATTCTTACATAATAGTGAAGATCATCCACTCTGTCTTGTGGAAGCTTTGCTATCATTCTTTTTATGTCTATTTCTGCTCCTATAAAGACCAGGTTTTGACATGGCTCTAGTGCAGACATTTTACAGTATTCCTTAGAGAGCAAACAGAGTTGAAGAGTGTAATCCTTGACCTGTAGCAGAAGATGCTTGGTCAGGGAGGTTATAAGCCAGTCATCCAGATATGGAAACACCTGGAATCCTTTATGTCTCAGGTGAGCCATGACTACTGCCATGCATTTGGTGAACACTCTGGTGGCTGTAGTGAGACCAAAGGGCACAGCTCAAAACTGGAAGGGATCGACTCCTAGCCAGAAGTGTAAATGCCTTCTGGACAAGCTTTCTATCCATATATGGTAGTGTGCATCCTGAAGGTCTATAGAGCACATGCAATCATCTTTTTCCAAAAAAGAAAGTATTGACTACAGTGTCACCATCCAGAACTTGCTCTTTTTCACCAATTTGTTTAGATTGCTGAGATCCAGTACAGGTCTCCAGTCCCATTTTCTTTGGAACTAAAAAGAATCTTCAGTAAGTTCCGAATCCTCTCTGGTCTGCGGGGACTTCTTGGATGACTCCTTTTCTTAGCAACTTTTGAATTTATAAGGTTGCTTGTTCTTTTTTGACTGGGTGGAACATCTACAATTGTTTTGTTTTTGGGAATGGGGAAGGAAAAGGGAATGACATAACCCCTGGATATTATGTTCTGCACCTATCTGTTGTTTGTTAATCTTAGCCAGGGTGTGAAGGTGCGCAGACAACTGTCACTGACTGCCTCCAGAGGAGGACAATTGGGCACCCCTTCATGAGTGCTGAAAAGGCTTACCAAAGAAAGATTCTCTGGACCCCTGATTCTGTGGGCCTCCTCTGCCATGAGGGAGATGTCTTCCATTACTGTTCCCCCTCTGCCTCTAGGGAAACTTTCACCCTGTGTGTCTTGGAAAGACCTTTGTGACTTTTTGAACCACATCTTTCCACCACCTCTTTGACCTTTGGAAAAGGGTCTGGTGAGTGTGGAAAAATGTACTTCAATGGCAGATAAGGTCTTGCCTACCGGTTTACACCTGGTGAGCATCTCTTTTACTTTGGGCCCAAAAAGAGAGGAGCCATCAAAACTGGTGTTAATGAAGGAAGACTTGAAGGGCTCCACAAAATCGCAAAGGTGCATCCAGGCCTGCCTCCTAAGAGAGGAGCCTGAACCCACTGCCCTACTTGTTCCATCTGCTACATATGAGATGAGTCTCAGGAAGAGTTTACAATTGAGTTTAGGGTGGCGAGCTGAGGAGTAACCTTATCTGTCACCACATCTGCTACAGATCCTTGGAGGGAATCTGATAGCTCTTTTATCAGATTCCTCTGCAACCTAGTAAAATGAGTTAAGTAGTTCAGTGACCATAAGGCAAAGGATGCTGATGAAAAGACACACTTCCCATACCTATCCATGGTCCTAGAATCACTATTCAGGGGATGGATAGTGAAACTGGTCTCAAAGGTCCTTTTTAGTGGCCACTGCCATGACCATGGCATCAACTGCTACACCTTCAGTAAGGAAAGGCTTGTCCGAAGGGGCAGTGATATATTTATTTGGCCTCCTAGGAATTGGTTCTATGGTGTATGGGGTCTCTCAAGCCTTCTGAAAGATTAAATCAATAAGCTCAATGGAAGGAGGGGTCACTCAAGAGGTGGAAGGGTGAGAACCAAAAGCCTTCAGGTATATATCGACTCCAAATCTGAAGGGTTTGTGGACTGCCAAGTCACCTGTTTTAACATTTCCAGGATATGTCCAAAGAGGACATCTTCAGGAGGTGACTGTGGGCATCTTTCTGCATCACTGAGGTCAGTATCAGATGTGACTGACTCTTCTGGGTAGTCCAGATGCTTCCTCTTGCAAGTCCTCTTCTGAAGGACTTCCTCAGTGGGGTAATCTGGAGAAGTTTCAGAAGAGGGGATCCCCTGCTGGATATCCTGAGGCCTGGGATCTCTGTGGTCCTGTGGAAGGGGTACATGAGAAGGCAAAGTCATTGGCTCAGAAATGGAAGGAAGATCCTGGAGAGACTGTGTCTGAGACTGGGATGTAGTCAATACCCTCTCCTCATAATCTCAAAGGTACTCCGCCCCCTGATCCGAAGAAACCCCCCAGATCCAACAAAAGGGGAGTCAGAGCTGAAGGCATCTCCAGTGCAGAGGACATATACTCCGAGGCAGAGGTAGGAGCTGAACTCATCTGTGCTGAAACTCTGAGGCAGGGTCGGATCTGATGAGATCTGAACATGCTCTCTGGGTTCAACTGGGAAGTGTTGGCTCCTAGAGGTCTCCCGCTCTGACTGAGCAGAAGCACTAAGGGCAGACGTCAGATCCGAGGAACCCATGGGTCTAGGATCAGAGATGGACACCAGCTGGACATCCGAATTTTCTGGCTCCAAAATCAGGGGACAGATCAGAGGAGGAGTAGGTGCCAATGGCGAGGACTTTGTCAGATCCAATGCCTTTGGGCTTGGACCCAGTAATAACAGACAAAACTGGCATCTTCAGAAGCCTCTGGACTACCTTATCCATATAGTCATTGGACAAACTCCTGGTGGTGCATTTAGGGAATAAGCCAGGCTGCAAGGTTTAGGGTTTGCAGCTGTGGATGCAAAATCTGTCCCTCCTGCTGAGACAGCAGGAAAGGTGAGTGGTGTATGTGCCAGGGTGGCACTGCTGCCAGACTGTGTAGGAGTGGGTACCCGTGCTGGTGTGGCCAGTCTGGTGCAATAAGGATTGCCCTTGGCCTGTCCTGTTTGATCTTGAGTAGTACTCTTGAGAGGAGGGGCAGAGAAGGAAAGGCATAAATTGAGAGGTTTTGCCATGTAAAGGATAGGGTGTCCACATTCCAGGCTCTGTTGTGAGGGTTTCCTGGGGTACAACTTGCTCAATTGGTGGTTTTGGGGGGAGGCAAAAAGGCCCACCTCTGGGTTAGAAGTTTGAATGAGTTGGGGTCTAGTTTCTACTTGTGAGGGTCCAGTAGATTTCTGCTCAAGTCATCTGTCAGTGAATTTTGCTTGTCTGGCAGGAATTGAGCTTGTAGGTGCACTTGGTTTCTCAAGGCTGTGTTCCACAGAACCATGGCTAACCTGCAGAGTGGGTAAGAATGAGGTCCGCCCTGCTTGTTTATGTACTACATAACTGTGGTGTTGTCTGTCTATCAGGAGCTGTCCTGAAAGGATAAGGTGTTTTGAAGACGGTCAGAGCATTCTGTACAGCTAGCATCTCTTTTTGATTGATATGCAGGGGGAATTTGTTCTGGGCTCCATTTGCCTTGAATGCATTTGCCTGCCAGGTGAGCCCCCCACATGCATAGTCTGATGCGTCTGTTGTCAGGGTTTGGGCGGCGAGGGGTTGAGTGAAAGGAATTCCCTTGTTGTGGTTGCATACTTCTGCCCACCAAAGGAACTGTGCCCTTAGACAAGGTATGATAGGAATCACTGTTTCCTGGTCCTGAGAATGTTGACACTAGAGACTTTTTAAGTACCTCTGAAGTTTCCTCATATGCAGTCTTGCATATGGAATTAGCAGAATGCATGAGGCCATGAACCCCAGGGCTTGCAGTATTTTTCTTGCAGATAGCTAGGTTTCGTTGGCCATTAGCTTGAAACAGTTTATCAAATTAATAATTACTGGTACTACTGGGTAAGAATGAGTTCCGCCCTGCTTGTTTATGTACTACATAACTGTGGTAAAATTAATTACTGGTGTCATTCTAAGGGGATCCAATGTCTGTCTGCCTGGGATGACATGCTTGACAAGCCACGCTGCTTCGCAAGGGACGGCTTGCACCTGTCACCCCTGGGCTTCCGGATATTGGCAAAGGCTCTTGCCACCCCCATAGTGCCTTTTTTAGGCAAGGCTCAAATGATAAACCTACCGCCCTAGAAAACAAAAATGGAGAAAAACTAAGGGTAATACTGCTCAATGCCAGAAGTCTAAACCTCAAGATGCACGCCCTCGAAGCCCTCCTCAGTATGGAGAACATTGATGTCTGTGCTGTGACTGAAACCTGGTTCAAGGCTCCTGAGAGCACCCCAGCACTATCAGGTTATACCTCATATCATGCGTTCCGGCCCCAAAATCCGGACCGAACCACAAAAGGAGGGGGAGTATCCATATTCATAAAGGATACCCACACCTCCAGGTTAGTGGCAACGCACGAAGCATCGGAGACCATCCAGGTGCAATTAACCATAGGTAAAACTGCCCTACAGTTTGTAACATGCTACAGACCACCTTCTCAAACTCAGGAAACCCACACAGCCTTCCTGAAGACACTGGAGTGTATGAATGTCTCTCCAAATACCATCATATTGGGTGACTTCAACTACCCAAACATAGACTGGGAACATTACTCAAGCCCCAACACCCTAGCCCAAAGGTTCCTTGAGTTCATAAACTCAAATGCTATGGAACAACTAGTCACCATTCCCACAAGAGGAGAAAATATACTAGACCTGATCATCACAAACATGGGGACAAAATGCTCCACACCGAAGTATATCCCTCATTGGTGAGATCAGACCATAAATTAATCTCACTGGAGATCCACATCCCGCCCCACCCCCAGCAAAAGACCACAGTGAAGAACTTCTCAAAAGCAAACTTCACACTTCTTAAGACTGGAGTGGTATCCTTCAAGGCCCCGAGCCAGTGGAAACCACAACCCACGCTGCTGAAACCCTTACAAATGCCTTCTACGAGCACCTCCAGGAATGTATGGATCAAGCAATCCCTAATAAAATCAAGACCCTTTCCACCAAAGGCAGGCGCCCGGTCTGGTGGACTCCAGCCATAAACAAACTCTACAACAAGAGGAGAAAGCTACTACATGACAGAGCAAAATCCCTAAAGGGAAGACATCTCTGATCAATATTAGCAAAAACTACGATCACTCATAAAATCATCCAAGGCCAACTTTGAGAGAAAAATCGCTAATGACACAAAAGACAATCATAAAGCCTTCTTTAGCTATGTTAGAAACCTGGGTGGAAACTCCCAGATATGCTCAGAATTAGTCCAAAATGATAAAAAATCACTGAACCCACAGACATTGCCAACATACTGGCAGACAGGTTCAGTGCAAATTTCTCCCCTCCCCCCCCCCCCAAAGGAGAAAAATCTATCCCACCAGAGTCTAGCCTCCCAAACATCTCAGATGCCCAGGTGAGAGCTGCTCTCTCTAAAGCAAAAAACACAGCATCAATGGGACCGGACGGTGTCCCTGGCTGTGTGCTACACGAACTCAATGAGGAACTAAACCCACACATAAGGCTGCTGTTTAATCTTAGCCTTACTACAGGATACGTACCCAAAGAATGGCGTACGGCAACTGTGGTCCCACTCCACAAAGGCGGTGCTTCTACGGACCCTGGAAATTACCGCCCCATAAGCTTGACGAGCCTTGTCTGCAAAGCTATGGAGAGGATCATAATGGAACTCATAAAGACATTGGGGACCTACAGACACTGGATCCTACCCAATTTGGCTTTGTCAAAGGCAGATCCTGCCTCTTGAACTTGGTCAACTTTTTCAAAACAGTCACTAAGGCCATTGATGAGGGTAAGGCAGTTCACACAGCCTACCTTGACATAGCAAAAGCGTTCGACACAATACCCCACTCGGGCATCATAGAAAAGCTCACCAGCTTAGATGTAAACCCATATGTCACAAGATGGGTTGCAAACTGGCTCAAGGACAGAACACACATGGTTAGAGTTGCTGGTGCCATGTCAGACTCTAAGCTGGTCACGAGCGGTGTCCCACAGGGCTCAGTCCTGGGACCCTCTTGTTCGGCATTTATTTTTCTGAAGTGCAGGCAAACATAGAGGGATTGTGGCTGACAAAATTTGCAGATGACTGCAAACTGGGCACCATAATTGACACTCAGACACAGACATCCTCCAGAAAGGTCTCATAGAAATGGATAACTGGTGCCAGAGCCATGGCCTTAAGCTAAATGCCAAAAAATGTATAGTCATACCCTTTGGGAAAAACAAGGTAACCCCTAATTACCACATAGGTGGTAATCCATTAAACACGGAAGAAGTTATCAGGGACCTGGGGACCCAAATTGACAGTAACCTCTCTTTTGACACTCACATTGCCAAAGTGGTTAGGAAGACCTTCTACATTGCTCACCTGATCATGAAGGGATTCACATCCAGATCAGGAGAGGTCATTGTACCCCTGTACTCTTCACTTATCAGACCAATGATTGAGTACAACGCCCCATTGAATGTACCTTACCCGACACCTGCAGCAGTTGGAAAGACCCCAAAAGTTCCTCACCAAAAGGATAAAGGGGCTCAAACATATGTCATACGATGCCCGACTGAAGAAACTCCAGCTCTATTCAGTCGCATACCGTCTGCTCAGAGGTGATCTGTGCCTGACATACAAGGCCATGTCCAACCCGGAATTAATGGACATGCTCCACCTCAAAACATCCAAATCCACCAGAGCCACGAGAGCAAGAGACTTAAATCTCAACACGGATATAAATAGGTTGTGCTGGAGGGACAGATTCATCACCCAGAGACTCCCTACACTATGGAACAGAATCCCAGTCCATGTGAGGCAGAGCCCCTCACTGACTCTGTTCAAGAGAAATCTTGACGAGTGGATGGGAGATCGTAGGTTTACCCCGGGAATCATCTCTGTATCACTGCTGGACAGAGGCACAGCAAACTAATGGGTATAGTATTCTCATCCTAAGGGGTGGTGAAAGCCACACACACTCTGGCTAGGTTTATAAATGCCCTAGGGCAGATAGCCTAGTATGAACCTATGAACCAAATGGACCTGCTTTTCTTGAGTGAGGAATGCCATCTGAGAAGTTGTGTTCAAGCTTGCTCCCAGGAATACAATTTGTTGGCTGGGCACCAGTTGTGATTTCTTTTCGTTGATGGTGTATCCCATTAAAGTTAGGAGTCCTTTTACAAATACCAGATGCTGAAGTAGCAATTCCTGACTGTCCGCCTGAATCAGGCAATCATCCAAGTATGGGTAGATTTGAATATTTCTCAGCCTGCAGTATGCAATGGCTGGAGCCAGGCATTTTGTGAATACTCTGGGTGCAGTAGATAAGCCAAAGGGAAATGCAGACAACTGATAGTGCATAGAGCCTGTCCTGAAACGTAGATATTTTCTGCAAGACTCCCTTATGGGGATGTGCAGATAAGCTTCTTTTAAGTCTAGGGTGACTAACCAGGCACCCTTGGCTAGCATATGAAGAAGCTGTTGCAGTGTAAGCATTTTGAATTTTGGGACCACCAGAATGGTGTTGTGAATAGATATATGTCCAGGATAGGTGCATCAACAGCCCTCTTTTATGGGCACCAGGAACACTCTGGAGTAGAAACCGTGTCCCCTTTGTTCTACTGGAACAGTTTGAATAGCCCTGACATGGAGAAGGGAAGGTACTTGCTTTTGAGCCTCTGCCCACTGGTTTGGAGGATGGTCTGGCAACCCACTTTGAGATGGCAGTGAGTGGAAGTAGAATCTATATCCCTGGGATACAATGTTTAGAACCTATCGGTCCTGAGTAATGCACATCCAGTTTCTTGCATGAAGGGCAAGTTTTCCTCCTAGGGGCGCAAGTACTTGGGCATGGCTGGGAAGGATAAATGGAAAGTCATTGTGAACTTTTTCCATATGGTGGCTTACCACTCCCTGGTTTTGGGGTGGAAACACTCCATTGTTTAGATCTCTGCATACCCTGAGACTCTAGTCTTGGTGGTCTGTTTCCCCTGGGTTTGGACTGAGAAGGCCTGAAAGGGACTGGAAAGGACCAGTTTTTTGAAAGCCAATGCCTACTGAATCTAGGTGGCTGCACCTGCAAGAAATCTTTGATGGTTTGCACAGCTTTAGCTTTTTCTTCCATCTTTTTAAGAACAACTTCTGCTTTAGTGCCAAACAAAAGCTCCTGATTTAATGGAGCATCTAGTAATTTTGCTTTGACATGATCAGGCAAGACTTGTTCCTTTAGCCAAGCATGCCTTAAACCCACATTGCAAAATAGGTTTACTAACTTGTTTTGCAGAATGCATTAACTCTTGTAAATCTTTATTTTCTGCACAATCTGGAAGTAACACCATTTTATGTTTAATTACTTCCATAATATGTTGCTGGTACTTCAACATTTGAAACTGGCAATTCAAAGCCCTGATGGCAAGAGTTGCAGAGGTATATACTTTCTTACCCCATCTGTCTAAAACTCTAGAATCCCTGTCTGAAGGGATAGGGTTTTCGGCTGTAGTAGCCTTAATGCCTTTAGGTCCCTGGGAAATGGTCTCTGGATCCACACTAGGATTCTTAAAGAGAAATTTGTGAGAGTCATTTACTCTGTAGTACCTGTCAGGTTTTCTAGGAGCTGGTGTTAAGGTTTCAGGAGTAAGACTGGACTTCAAGAAAACATCATCTACAACATCCAGGACAGGGGGTAAAGCTAGAGGCCTGTGCTAAGCAAATCTTAAAATTCCCTGAGTCTCTTTTTGGACTGAGGATAGTCCTGGCATTCCCAGCAGAAATGGTAATCAGAAGGGTCAGAGTCATCAGACTCCTGGTCTGTAGAATCAGAAGGAAATTAAATTCTTTGTCTTTTGGCAGGGGAAGGCTGGCTTCCCCTAATTAGAGTAATAAGGACTTCAACCATTCTAAGCATTTGTTTTTGTGGCATGGGAGCTTGAGCATGCACTTTGGACGTTGTTTTTCTAGGCGTAGTGCAAACTCTAGGCCTGAAAAACTCGGTAGTTTTAGTTGGAAATGAAGTTGTCAGTTTAATATGAATATCAGTAGGTCAGAATACACCCTCAGAAGCCGGTGCCTGCACAGCGGCTCCAGACCCATCCAAGGTAGAGACATCCGCAGGTTCCATAGTTGAAGAAGCATCTCGTGGCATACAGGACTCCAAATGGGTCTCAGCAGAGGCCTGCAAATCTGTAGAAGTGGGCATCAGGGGCTGCAAAGGCGCCTCACTGAGTATTGGCGGACTGGCGACTAGCTTAGCGGAAACATCGTCAGCAGTTTTTGACCTCTGCAGTCTGTCTCTGTCTTTGTGCTTTTTCGGAAGATCGGTAGTCGGATGGCTTACCGAAGCCATTTCGGAATATGGAGAATGAGAGCGAAAGAATTTAGCTACAAAAATAGCCCAATGTCGAATGGTTCCAGTGTTAAGGCACAAAACCGACAGCGAGGGACGTCGTGGTGTGGGCCTAAACAGGTAACGTAGTAAGAATGAATCTCTCTGAGGTATTTGCTTTCCACAGGCAAGACAATTGTTAATTTTTTCTGACATTGGTTAGAGCAGGAAAAAAGAATCCCCAACGGGGTACTTAGCTTTAGAAGACTTCAGGTCTGAAACTCAAAAAAAAAATGAAAATTTCAGGTAGCGGCCGACCGGCACTTGCGAACTGCTTTTGCTTCGGGCTTCTTCTCGGCAAGAAAGACTGATGTAATGGCATCGGCTGCATCTTTTATACCCCTGACAACCTGACATCATGGAAGAGGTGACAGCAACTGACGCAGAAATCCCAAGACTCTGGTATTCGGGCAGACTGAGGGCTAACTGCAGGCAGATAACCCCAAGTGTGATGACTGCAACAGTGAAACACGAAGAACGTCTGCATTATGGGTAAGGTAGAATGCCCACAAGCTTTGCTGAAGGCCTCAAGCTTTTGAAAAAGGCCAATACAGATGCAATGGATCGGATCCGACCTACAAATGAGAATAAAGGCAAGACTGACAACATTACATCATCTGTTTTATCTTTATGTATTTTAAATCCCAAAAGTAAATGAAATGGCCTCAGAATGATCTATCAATGCTGAAATGTCTTTTTCTGGATTATCAAGTACAAATAATACCAGCAAAAAAGTAAGCTTTTCTTGATAGCCATAACAGTTGCATCCTTAAATTATTTTATCTGCTATCAGCTGTAAATTTAAAGCAAACAACACACGGGAAGAGGATGCATCTGCCTGCCTCCTCTGTTTAGTATGTCAGAGAAGAATCCTCCCACCTTTATTCTTGCCACCAACCTTTTCATATATCCTCGATAACCATAATATTCTATCAGAGAATGAAAATGATACCACTGCCCTGCTCATAAAATCTCAAATTACTTTAGCAAATGTTTACAGTCCATCAAGACTTAACAATATTAGCAATGTTTTCTTACACACTCCTTTTTTTTGGATTGTCATTGTTCTATTAATGTTGTTAATATTTGTCTCCCCTCCACAAAATCACATTCATCCATAGCTGTCAATTTTTTAACATTGTTGCCATTCTCTTAGCTAATATGAACATAAACAGTTCATAATCATGATATAATATTGAAATGGGTGTATATAAAGCTGGATCTGAAGGGTCATTACCACCATTTCAATAATACAGCCAGAACTGTTTTCTTCCAAGATAATAATACCTCCCCCCCTTTTTAAATATTGGTAAATTAAGCCTTCCAAATATTTGCCACTTTCATTCCCCCCAACTTCTAAGATTCCACAGGAATACAGTCTGTTTCTGCTGCCTTCCCTGTAAAATTGACTATACATCATGTTTTTATTTCTTCACTTCTTATCTTAGCTATTGTCAAGCCTAATTTTCTTCTACCTTGCCATAACAAAGTCTTCCATAAATACTTCCATTTGTGTCTTTTCTTGGCATCCCAATTCCTCTGCTTTATACAGATTTTCATAAAACTTCTGAAATATCTCTAATACTGTTTTTCTTGTCACTGTCTCCCCTAAGTTTGGTTACAACTCTCTGTGCTTTTTTGTTGCTTAAGTTGTGCTAAACGTTTTTTCTATTTCGACAGTTATTAAAAACTAGTTGCAACAGCAACCTTTCTAAACTAATGCATATTATCCAAATACTCCTTTGTTTTTATTTAGCATGCTACAGATTCTCCTCTTCTACTTCACTGAGTCTTCTGTAATACTTTAACCTTTGTCACCTCCTCTAAATCATTCCTATTTCTTCCCCATATCTCTTCCTCTCATTGCTGACATGTTTTCATTGTATCACACGCACTAGCTAACCTTTCTGAAATAATTTCTACCCTGCCTAATAATTCTCACATCATCGTGGGGGGTTGTATATGCCTCAAAGTGTCCTTGTAATAAATACTATGTAAGGGAAACTCAAAATATATTCAAAATTAGGTTTTAAGAGCATACAAGTGATATTAAAAATGGTAACTGTGACAACCCCCTTGCTGTACACTTTAGAAAATATTCTGGAAATTATATGCTACTTAGAGGGTGAATTTTAGAACAAATTAATACTGAAACTGGTGAGGTACTGTCTATGAAAGAAAAAACTGTTGCATAAAGAGGCTGTTTTTATTCTTAAGTAAAATACTTTGTTTCCACAGGGACTTAACACTGAATTCAATTGGAAATATTTAAATTAATTAATTGATTGATTATCTGGGAAGTCGTGACTGTATAATTGTTTTATTGCTTTGTGTATTTAAGGGATATATCATTTTGTATTTTAACTTACTCCTTGAAGGCTTGTTGGCCGAGCCGCTAGAGTGTAACAAATTTCTGCTTTCTGCTGTGGCCTGTTCTTCTCTGAAATAATTTCTACCCTGCCTAATAATTCTCACATCATATTCATTACATTTCTTAAATTACTCTGTTTTAAAAAAGATAAGTAGGAAAGCACCAATGCCTCTTATTTACATCATTATCATGCATCTTTATGTTTTTACTGGTGTATGATGTAGAGTTATTGGTTGGGTCACAAAGCCTTGAATTAAATACACATGCATCTGTAAAATATAATTTCTATCCAGTCTAGCCCAGTTTTATATATTGGGGAATAATATGTAAATTCTATTTGAATTCTTGCTACTGAATTTATAGCTTCCATACCAAATGTTATATTTTTTCAGACATCTACTCTGTTTTGTTCTAGTTTCTCTTCTAGATCTAGATAGTACACTCTTATTATTGCAAATCAGGTTCCAGTCCCCATCTGTGAACAATATTCCCCACTGAAAGCTCATTTCTAGTGAGCTCCATAACAATAAATTTAGTGGAATATAAATTCATGCAAGCATAATCTTTCTCCTTCCTTGCCAATAATTTCTTGCTACCACTATTCTGTCATAATTGTCCTTTATTCTCTTAGTATCGTTATTAGGGCCCTTCTTGAAATCAATATAATTACTTACCTTTTCCTCAAAATCTTCTGATATTCTGCTTAATGGCCATCCAGAAATTCTTTGTCAAATTCACAAATTAATTTCTAACCATGTGTTGCCAGTAAATTTGATATTTGCATGTTGCACTTCTTAATATATTTAAATACTTCTTGCACTTTTTGTCTCTACCTGTAATCCATTTACATTCCATGTTAATACTGTCAAAGCAACCATTTTAATAAAAATCTATTAGTCCTATACATTATACACGGCAGCTCTTTTAAATAAGTTTCCATCTTGCAGCTTACATGCACAAACTAATGACTAGCAAGCTGATCTTGTGGTTGTTTCTTTCCATACCAGTTTGAACTTGTCCCATTTCCCAGTCTTTTTAAGTAAAACTACTTAAGAAAAAAAAACTAAATATGTTTTCAACCCCCCTTTTAAACTCACAGCAAACACATAAAACTATATACACTTCCCAAAAAGGAAATTCCACCTCTCCATGTAAGAGAGGTTGCCCCAAACTGATGGATGTACCCACAGGTAATACTTATTCTAATGTTAAGGTTAAGCCTGATAATGCACATGTCAGAGCCTGTGCTCCCATTTAAACACATTGCTGTATGTTCTTATCTCTATGCCCTTCCCAGATGTGAAAAAGTCTTTGGATGCTTTAAGTGAACATTAACTTTTAGCCTTAAGAAAAGTACACTGGCTACATTTAAGAAACTGAATTGAAGTTGATCTTGAATTTGGGTGCAGCTCTGATGGATGCACTAAAACATGTGCAACACATAGTACTCATCAGGCCACATTGTCAAATCCAGTCATTACTAGGCTTCTTTATGACATCTGGACACAGTTTGTGTATCTCAGGAGTCAGAACTTCCCTTCCACATTCAGCTGCCTGTCAAGAGCCACTCTATTAATATTGTACAATTCAGAATTAGACATTAACTGGTAAACTATTTACAGCTTTGATGCAAGAGATTTGTTCAATTCTTGGACTGCCTGGAACTCACCTGAGATGAAAGCACCTTTTTAACAGAAAAGTACAGTTGTGTACACTTACCATAAATGTAGATGTTCGAGTGTATTCACTGTTGCAGTCATTACATTTAGGGTAATCCTGCTGGCAGGTTGCCCTCAGCCGGCCTGAATTCCAAAGTCTTGGGTCCTGCGCCGGCTGCTGTCACCCCTTCCCTGACGTCAGGACGTCAGTGGGTATAAAAGAAGCAGCCAACGCCATTTTCTTTAGTTTTTCTTGCCCCAGATATCAGGTGCCCCCCAAAAGGGTTGCCAAAATTTATATTTGTATAATTACATGCACCAATATAAAATTTACCTTCATCTATAAGCAAATACACCACATAGGTTGTAGAAATCAAAGAAGGAAAGATAGGTTCTATCAGAAGAAAAGGGAGATGGTGGGTGGTAACCTGGACTGCAACAGTGAATACACTCAAACATCTACATTTATGGTACGTGTACACAACTGTACTATGTTCTTCGTGTTTCACTGTTGCAGGCATTACATTTGGGTAGAGTCCCAAAGCTAAGGTTGTCAGGCTGGAGCTAAACAGCATTAGGAGCGGCTATGAGGCCCTGCCGAACTGCAGTGGCAAAGCCAGCCCTGGATTTAGAGTAGAATGGCAGATGATAGTGCTTTGTAAAGGTGTGCACTGGACTCCAAGTAGCAGCCTCTAAAATGTCCTTGGTAGGTACTCCCCTGAGAAAGGCTGCTGAAGTGGCTGCAGCTCTGGTTGAGTGTGGCCTAACGCTCTTAGGTACTGGCTTGCCATGGTGTACAAAGCAGAAACGAATGCAGTGGCCTATCCAATTTGAAATAGCCTGCTTTGAGATAGCCTTTCCTTGTGATCCTGCAGCATATGTCACTAGTAATTGCTCTGTCTTGCCGAAAACTTTGGTTCTGTCTAAGTAGAATCTAAGCTGTCTGTGTACATCCAAAGAATGCAGAATTCTCTCTCCCTTGTTCTGTGGATTTGGATAAAAGGTTGGCAGGTGAATAGTTTGGTTGAGAGCCACACTGGACACCACCTTAGGCATAAATGCTGGGTTTGTCCCCAGAGAGACCCTGGATAAAAAATGATAAAAGGTTCCACAGCCATGAGTGCCTGTAGCTCTGAAACTCGTCTTGCAGAAGTTATTACTAGGAGCAGAGCTGTTTTCCAAGATAAAAACTTTATATCAGCAGTAGCAGCTGGCTCAAAAGGAGGCAGGATGAGTTTTTCCAAGACATAGTTGAGGTCCCATGCAAGCATTGGTGATCTCCTTGGAGGTCTTAAATTTGTGGCTCCTCTGAGGTACTGCTTTAATAACGGATGAGAAAAGATTGGTGGCTCTACATTGTAATGAGCTGAAATGGCAGAGGCATGAATTTTAATAGATGAAAAAGATAGGCCTTTGTCCAGCATCTCAGTTACGTATTGCAAAATCTGAGGAATATTTGGCACAGCTGTATCAGTTCCTTGTGCCTGGTTCCAAGCATAGAATCTCTTCCATTTTCCAGCATAAGATTTTCTAGTACTAGGCCTTCTGGCTTCCAAAATGACATCCATCACAGCTTTACTGAGAGGTGTGTTTTGTATGACTACATTATTCGCCATGCTGTCAGGTTTAAAGTTCTGAGTTGGCTGTGCAGGATCTGACTGTTTTGCTGGGACAGTAGATGAGGTATTTGAGGTAAGGTCCAAGCTGGGCAGAGACAAGCTCCTTAGTATTGGATACCAGTACTGGCAGGGTCAGTCTGGGGCAATCAGAATCATATTTGGCTTCTCCTGTCTGACCTTTTGGAGTACCTTGGGGAGGAGAGGCAGAGGGGGAAATGCATATACTGATAGGTTTTCCAAGCTGAAAGACAGGGGGTCCACTTTCCATGCTTGTCTGTGATAAAAACTTATGCAGAATCTTTTTAGTTGGTAGTTGTGAGGAGAGGCAAATAGATCTATGTCTGGGCATCTGCATTTCCTTGTTATGATGCTGAAGACTTGTGGATCCATGAGGTTTCTGCTTAGTTAGTCTGCCAGAGTATTTTTCCTTCCTGGCAGGAATTGTGCCTGCAGATGTACTTGGTAAGTCAATGCTGTGTCCCACAAAGTCATGGCTAATCTGCAAAAGGGGTAAGAATGTGTGCCCCCTTGCTTGTTTATATACCACATGACTGTGGTGTTGTCTGTCTTTATCAGTAGTTGTCCTGGATGAAGTAGGTCCTTGAAGGCTGTCAGGGCATCTTGAACTGCTAGGATCTCTTTTTGATTGATATGTAGATGCATTTGGTTTGAGGTCCATGTGCCCTGAATGCATCTTCCTGCCATGTGGGCCCCCCAGGCATAATCTGATGCATCCGTTGTTAGTGTTTGCCTGGCTGGGGGTAATGTGAATGGCTGTCCCTTGTTTTGGTGACAAGCCTTTGCCCATCATCGAAACTCCTGTTGCAGGCAGGGAATGAGAGTAATCATAGTTTCCAGGCTGTGGCAATGTTGAGACCAAACACTTTTTAGGTACCACTGAAGTTTCCTCATCTGCAGTCTTGCATATGGAATTAGTAGGATGCAAGATGCCATGAAGCCCAAAGCCTGCAGAAGTTTTCTTGCAGATAACTGGGGCTTTGTTGCCAACATTTTGAAATAGGTAGTCAGTTGCCTTTGTTTTATCTGGCGTGAGATAAGCCATCTGGGCAGCTGTATTTAAGCTTGCACCTAGGAATATTATCTCTTGAGAGGGTACTAGTTTTGACTTCTTTTCATTGACTGTGTACCCTAGGCATGTTAGAAGTCGTTTCACAAACACCAGATGCTGTAAAAGAATGTCCTTGTTCTCTGCTTGAATTAGACAGTCGTCCAAGTAAGGATATATTTGTATTCCTCTTTGTTTGCAGAATGCAATTACTGGTGCCAGGCACTTTGTAAAGACCCTGGGCGCAGTAGATAAGCCAAAGGGCAGTGCAGAGAATTGGTAATGCATTGAGCCACCCTTGAATCTGAGGTATCTTCTGCATATTTGTGTGATTGGGACATGCAGGTATGCCTCTTTTAGGTCTAAAGTCACAAGCCAAGCGTTCTTGCCCAGCATGGGTAGAAGCTGCTGCAAAGTCAACATCCTGACTTTTGGTATATCCAGGAAAGTGTTCAAAATATATAGGTCCAGTATTGGCCTCCAGGCCTTGTCCTTTATGGGTACCAGGAACAGTCGAGTAAAATCCTTGTCCCTGCTCTTGCTCTGGTACTTGTTGAATGACCCCCATGTCCATGAGGGATGAGACTTGTTTTTGTGCCTCTGTCCATTGATTTTTTGGCAGATCTGGCCAGCCGTTTGCCTTTGGCAGGGTATGGAAATGGAACTTGTAGCCTTGTGACACGATATTTAGGACCCACATGTCCTGGGTTATATTGTGCCAATTTTGAGAAAAAAGTGCTAATTTTCCCCCTAAGGGTGCTGCCAGGAAATAAGTGCTTGGTGCAGGCAGGGGGAAGTCATTGGGACGGTTTCCTGTATGGCTGTGATTTGTCTTCTCCAACTTTGGAGGTAGAAGCCCCCCATTGTTTTGAGTGGTAAGTACCTTGCACCTGGGATCTGCCTCTAGGGCATCTGGATCTGCCTCTTTGAGGTCTGTCTGACACAGGAGAGGACCAATTCTTTGTTGGCCAGTGTCTACTAAACCTAGGTGTCTGTAAATCTTTGACCGTTTGCATAGATTTAGCTTTGTCCTCCATTTTCTTTAACACCTCTTCTGCCTTAACACCATACAAAGTATCATGCTGTAAAGGTGCATCTAATAATTTAACTTTTAACATGATCAGGCTGATTTTGTTCCTTTAACCAAGCATGCCTCCTAATTACAGAAACCGTAACTGCGGCCCTGCAGGAGGCCTCTAAAGAATCAAAACCACATTGCAAAGTCTGCTTTCCAACTTGTTCAGCTGCATGCAATAAATCCTGCATTTCCTTGTTTTCTGCACATTCAGTGTTTAACAACATTTTCTATTTAACCAATGCCATGACATGTTGCTGATATTTGAGCATATGAAACTGACAGTTTAAGGCCCTTATAGCCAAGGTAGCAGATGTGTAAACCTTTTTTCCCCATCTATCCAGTGCCCTAGAATCTCTGTCAGAGGGGGTAGGGTTTTTTGCAGCGGAAGCCTTAACTCCTTTAGGACCCTGAGAAATAGCTTCTGGGTCAGCAGCAGGGTTTTTAAAAAGGAATTTATGAGAGTCAGGAACCCTGTAATATCTGTCAGGCTTAACAGGAGCTGGAGGTAAGGAGTCAGGGTTAAGACTAGACTCCGAAAACACATCATCTACAATGTCTAACACAGGTGGAATGGCTAGTGAATTGTGTTGAAGTAATAAAAGGAAATCCCTGAGCCTCTTTTTAGATTCTGAAAAATCATGGCTCTCCCAGTGGAAATGCTCTCTCATGGTATGTAAGGTTTTCCCAAAAGAATAGCCCTCTGGAGGAGAAGCTGAAGGTATAGATTCTTCAGCATCAGAATCCTCATAGGGGGGAAGAGAATATTCCTGATCAGAAGAAATGGAAACCTGATCTGAAGATTCATAGTGAGTCTCTTGCCTAGGCCTCTTATCAGGAGGGGGATGGGAACCCCTGATCATCAAGTCTTCGGCCATTTTGAGCATCTGTTTTTTGGGCATACAGGCCTGACCACGTGGCTCTTGAATTTGTTTCTTTGCTTTGGAAGGTGCTTTAGTCTAAACCTTTGAAGCTAAAGTTGGTTTGATGTAGAGATGTTTAGGTCTGAATACACCCTCAGAAGCCGGTGCCTGCTCAGTGGCTCCAGACCCATCTGAAGGGATAATATCAGAGGCTCCAATACCTTGAGTTTCCAGCGGCATGGTCGACTCCATGTGGGAGTCGGTAGCGGCCTGCGACTCTAAAGTAGCGGGCATCAGGGGCTGCGAAAGCACCTCACTGAGGACCGGGGAACCAGCAACTGGCTTAGGAGGTGCTTTGTCGTCGGTTTTGGGCTTCAGTTGTCTCTTTCCTTTTCTTTGCATTTTTTGTGAACTCTGATAGTCGGACGGCTATCCGACGACATTTCTGGATAATTAAATTGGTGTCCAAAAATGTTTAAAGCAAAATCATATCGACGCTTAATAGTGCCTTGGTTAAATCTAGCATAAAGCTGACAACCAGAAATGTTGTGATCAGGGCCTAGGCAAGGAATACAGTAAGAATGAAAATCCTTATGAGGTATTTGCTTCCCACAAGAAATAGAATTATTAACTTTTTCTGACATCGGTCTGGAGCAAGAAAAAAGTCTCCCCAATGGGGTACTTAGCTTTATTGAAGACTTCGAATCTGAAACTCGAACACGAAAATCTCAGGAGTCGGCCGACCGGCACTTGCGAACTGCTTCTGCTTCAGGCTCGTGCGGCAAGAAAGACTACAGAAAATGGCGTCGGCGGCTGCTTTTACACCCTTGACGTCCTGATGTCAGGGAAGGGGTGACAGCAGCCAGCGCAGGACCCAAGACTTTGGAATTCAGGCCGGCTGATTACCCTAAATGTAATGACTGCAGCAGTGAAATACGAAGAACATCAGTGCAATAATGTTAACATATCTTTTTCAGATACCTGGGTTCTTCCTCCTAGTGCTTTTAATGTCAACTACTATGTATTTTTCTTGGTGGATCCATCTAAATGCTCTTACTGGCTTACATGAATATGATTTAAATTTACCTCAGAAATTACTGAAGAAATGGCAGTTTAAACAACTTTAAAGTAGTGTGCTAGGTATTTTTAGATTCCCTTACCATGAGAGGTAAAAAAAAAGGGCAAAACACCGATGTTTTCATTTTTATGGAACAATTTTATTGTTACATAACAACTCTTATCATAAGCAAAAGACCTGTTTTCAAAACATCACAGGAAGACACTGGCCTGTTCATTTTCAAGCAATATTTCAGTAAAATATTTTAGTTTTGTACAAAAAATCAATAGCAGCAGTTGCTTTTCACATGACCTTGCAAGCTTTTACCTCACTGGCAATAGTGTGCAGTTGCATGCAAGACCACTGTCAAATTATGCAATCACTTAAAAAAAATAAAAGACCATATTTGGTTCTGTTAGTGCAAATGAGTTGTTACTTGCTCTACCGTTGTACAGTAGGACTGCAGATTACTGATGCAAAATCCATTAAACTAGATAGACAGATGGCTGTATTTTGTGACAAATGCAGACCATATCAACTGAGGCTTAATTTTATCAATGTCTCTGGAAGAAATACATTCATTCTGTGGGGCAGACTTTTTTTTTTAAAGTAAAAGTCACAATATGTTCATGTGCTGTAATTTTAGGCCATTAGAACCCCTCTGCAAATTCACATTATAATCACTGTTTTCAAAGTGACTTCTGTTCTTCTAAACTTCACATTCTGTGTCTAAATTCTGAATGCCATTATTATTCTGACTTAAGAGACTGTCAGACATGTTTTATTAAATACATCTTTGTAAGCTATAAGCAGTAATACTGCTAATACTATTTTAATGATGCTTACAGTGCATGCAGAAAAGGTAAGCTGAGAAGCAAAATCCTATATTTGTACAGTTCTTATACATCTCCTTACGATACAATGAAACTTAATGACTTGACTGGGGTTTCCAAATATGGATTTTGTTCAGACAAACTCAACCCTCTACAACCTCTAATAACCATAGTACCCTTGGCCAGACAACAATGCATCTGTCATATACCCCCAAAAAGATGAAATTAACCTGCTATGGCCCCATTCTGTTACTGGAGAAGTCTGCTCTAATAGCAATTTCAAATTAGATAATGTACTGTTAAGTGAAAGTCAGAAACAAGCATATAAGCATAAATGCCATCCTGCAAATATTTTTGGTCTTTGCAATTAGAATAGGCTGTGCTCAGTTCAGCTGTGTACCAATAACTTTACTGCACAGTACCTCCCTGGGAACTTGTATGATGTGGGTTCAGGACACAAAGGTAATCTTTCTTCACTCAAATGCACATCTAGTGCTACTATTGCTAGTGATGACCTAGTGATCCCCAAGAGAAAGCTGCTGCAAAAGCATCTCAAAAATAAGGAGGTGAATACCTGCTTTACTTCAAGAAGGAAAGATGCTTTGCTCATATGACATGATGCCATGCATTTTAATTTGGTCAAAAATACAGATTATGGCACTTCACTCTCAGAAATGAAACAGAACAAAAATTACACCCCCCAAAAAAAAAAAAAAAAAAAAAAAAAAAAAAAAAAAAAAAACCTGATGTAACCAAATTATACTATATGGGGTGTGGGGTGTTAAACAGGGCAGAATTAACTTGTGTAGCGATCTGAAAAGAGTATTTCAAACTTTGTACAAAATATGTACTTTAACTACTCTTCCAGAACTTCTGCATGTTTTAGAACTAACAGGCATTTTCCATACTCTGAGGAATACCAATTGAAAGAAACTAGGTTTGACAAAAATCTTGGTGCATACAATGCCAAATAACTCTGGTCTATATTACCATATCGAATGGTAATAATGCCGAACGCTCATATGAGCGAAAATGCACAAGAACGAACTTGTGTTTTTTGGGTCACAGTACAGTGAGGATTGGAATATATGCCCTTTCTTCACTGCACTGCAACCTCGGAGTTGGAATATATATTTAGCGGGGTGTGTGGGGGCGCAGCCCCCCACAATAGCAAGTTTGTTCTCATGCATTTTCGCTCATATGAGCATTCAGCATTACCATTCGATATGGTAATATAGACCAAAATAACAACTCCCTCCCAGTGTCATGCCAAGAACAAAATGCGAGTTCAAGGTATGGCACAGTAAATATCACACAAATATCTCCATTATATCTAACTGGGGAAAACAGTGCCATTTCATCAGCAAACACTTGTGGTACTTGAATTAGTACATTTCTTTTCAAAAGAAAAAAAAAAATACTTTTTTTTTTTTTTCAAAACTAGTTGAAGGAAGATAAATGCCTAATTTTCTTTTCTTTTTGGTAGAAAAACAAACATGTCTTCTCCTTGAGTAACAGCACTCTATTAAATTAGAAGAGGTGTACCTGTGTCTGTTTATAGTTGGAAGGTCTGCCCCAACATAAAACACTATTTTTGGACCCACACATACTGGAAATCATCTGCTCACACATTTCTGCATTCAGTGAGGGATCCGCAAAATGTATTATGTTCAAAAAAACTGAAATTATTTTTTTTGGAACAATGGTGAACTCAACCCAGAGGTGATTACATTAAGTAAAGGAGGAAGGTTGCTTGGTCTGTTATAAAACATAATTTTGGACAAACATCTATTGGAAATAATCTAATCACAATTTCATGCATTGACAACATCTCTGATGACATTTTTGGAGAGCTTGGTAAATAAAACTGATGTGCTTGAGAGACTGACATGCAAAGCTCACAAAAAGCCTGCACTTCAGAATACAAACAAAATGACATACTAAGTATAAATGCCAAATTCTGTACACAGAACAACTTAAAATAATACTCATGATTCAGGATAACTGGCAGCAGACATGTACCAGTATTAAAAGTACAACCTATGTGGCCAATAGAACTTAAAAAACATTTGTTTGAAGAACCTTTCTTAGCAATATAGTAAAGCAGGATAAATTATGTATGAACAGATGATGTCATGTAATTAGTCTTTAACTAGTTTAAAAATGGGACCATAAAAGAAAACAAAACTACAGAAAAGGAAGTATATGTCCCTCATACTATTCAGAAATCCTTTGGTCTGCTACTGTTACACTTTTGACTACAATTTGAGCCAACTATGTTCTACTTTTTGAAGTCATTTTCCAGACTTGTTTCAGCAAATGTTGTGCCCCACGTCAGATCTATGGTCTCTACTGCAAGCTAAATACCTTTTGAGAGGTTATCTATTATTAATATTTGCCAGTCTGTTCTCATTTCTGTTAACACGTCATTTATGTCAGCAAATGCATGCTAATAATATAGCTGAAACTTTCCTTATCAATACTTACACTGCTAGAATATTTTTATCCCCTTTCATGACAGGAAACCATGCGATTGTTTCTATTTTTGAGTGCCCACTCAGTCTGTTCCAAATAACAATTGAACAGTGACTACTGACATGATGGGATTATCTTCTATGTATAGAAATTATCTTTACAAATCCCAGTACTTGTTCTAAACTTCTGCACTCATTAACAAGAGGTTTTCATTCTGCTGCTTAATATTACATTTACACCCCCACCCCAATCAGTCTGCATCATGTTAATAATAAACCTGCAAAACTGAGGTATCAGGTTAGTTAAATGTCAGTATGCAATTCATTTGTGGACAAGGAATGTGGTCCTGTGCCAAAACCTTAGCACAGATGTTATGTGGGGATTGTGATGCACTCTAAGATATTTACACTTTGCAAAACAGTTGTGTGTGTTTATGCGCACGGAATATTTTATTTTCTTCCCATGAAATGAAGCATTGTAAATATCCTCAAGGAAAAGTTCTTAGCTTATATAAATTAGTAGGTTCAGTTATCTATTTCTTTCTCTAGTCTTTTGCCAATTGCTTTACAGTGTTACCAACTGATGTATTACAGTACACAAAATAACAGACCAAGCAAAAAAAACATGCCAAAGTGTCAGAATTATTACTTGGAGAATATAAACCTTCCTCAGTAATCCTTAAAAAAATATGCATATACTGTGAGCTGCTAAATGTTACACCTCACAGTAATCCTAGATGATTGGGAATATGACTGCACTATAATTAGGTAACAATGCCATTAAATGGTATAAAGACGTATCAGTAAGCATCCAATGGCTGAAGCTAAACAGCATGGCCTGAGTAGACTCACACCTTACTATACAATGGCAAAACAATTTCTAATGAGCATCCATCCAAAGTATTTAATTTAAACCTGCAGCTTCTCTCTGTAGGTTGCCCTATATGATCAACTTCTCTCCCTAATTTTGTAGGATGTCCTTGACTCTGTTTCTCAGATGCAACCTTCCCTTAACTACCATTCTTACTCACTGAATGGAAATTGAGATTGTTATTCATATGGCAACTGCTTTCATTCTTGCAGGACGTTTTGCTTTTGGCTGTGGCTGCTGACACTAAGGGGGATGGGGTGATGCCAGGGCTAGTTACCACAGACGATTAAGACTATTAATGAGCTGTTTCTTGTAGTCCAGGGTTTGAGTCTCTTAGCCTTCACTTGCCTACTATGTCACTCTAACTCAGTCAGGTAACCAGACAGTGCTTCCAGGCTGAGTCTGAAAGAGATCCAGGTGGGGTCACTGGTGGTCTACCTGGTTATAAATACAAATAACTATTAAGGGAACACCCCCCCTTGCAAAAAAGATTGTTTTACTGCTCTGTGGTTGCAGTGCTGGGTAGCTGTGTACTTTATTAGTTGTGACTGACCAGTAAGTATTTACATTTCAGTGGTTTACATTTGACTATTCCTAAGGAACTACACAAACATGTTATGGAAGTAAACTTTATACAAGGTTAAAATAGCATTAGTACAAGAAATGCAACCCTGAACAGAGCAGTAAAATGTTAAAAATTGTATTATTAGCTGCATTTAAATACTTTAATCTGAATGATCTAAAAAAAAAAGACTTAGAAACTAAGGTACAACAGTTAACAGTGCTCACTCAAACAAGGCAGTACCTGTCAATTTATTTCAAAAGGTGTGAAGTTTTTAATGATGCATCTGTTACGGGGGTAACTAACATTACAAATTTTAAAGATCTGCACACACATTACAACTGCCAGATTATAAATGCATATTTGCTTATGGATGTTTATTAGAAATTGCATCATTTGGTCATGTGATCTGCACTGACAAATGCACTAATGCCGACACCCCACTCCCCTGGAAAAAAAAACAACTAACAACATGAAACACTTGGAAAAC
Source organism: Protopterus annectens (assembly GCF_019279795.1). Taxonomy (NCBI): domain Eukaryota; kingdom Metazoa; phylum Chordata; order Ceratodontiformes; family Protopteridae; genus Protopterus; species Protopterus annectens. The sequence goes on along the minus strand of NC_056747.1, from coordinate 181,212,290 downwards.
TGACATAATATAAACTATACAAAGAAATATACAAATAAATATATATATTTTTAACATTTAGCCCCACTTTTGTCAGTCTTTTTGCAAACAATGCAGTCTAGAAAAAGCACATGCATTATCAAATGTAAACGTTTACATCATATCAAACAGTAAAAACCATAAAAGAGGCAGCAAAGAAGAAAGTGGAGAAATTTTGGTTACTTTTATACAAATCTCACCAGCACAAAGAGGCAAAATTATAAAACGTCTAGATATCTAACGATAAGAGATATGAGAAGCACAACTTTTTATTTTGAGCCGATGACTACAGAAGCTGCAAAACCTGGAAGATCACAGTTCATCTGTCTGTTTTAGCTTCTTCAGCTGTAATTGCAACAGTGTATGCTTATGTAAGCATGCAAAGCCAACTGTCTCAACTGCCCTGCCAAAACAGAGGGCAGCAGTTACAGTTATGTTTCGGCATAAACAGATTTCAATACATTTGCTGAAAGAGAATACAAAAAAAATAATAATAATAATAAAACCAAAAGGATGGTATACTTGCTTAGTTAAGCGTCCTGAATAACTAAGCTGGAACATGTCCAACCTTGCAATCTGGAATTCTGGAGTAATACAAGTCCTTTAACATATGCAATTACTGACTGTGCAAACTCAGATCTACCGCAAACAACAGTACGATAGTGACTTCTGTTGAGCTTAGTCTGTTAAAAATGAATTGTTTTAAAGCTTTAAGTCACTTTTCTTCATCCAAGCTGATTTTTAAACAGTGATTCTAGCACTTTACAAATGCGTGAAATAGGTTATGTTCTTTGCTCAGCTCTTCACTGTTGTCACAGTATGTGGATGTTCTGCTGAGTTCTAGACCTAAAGGGATATAAATTACAGCTACTGCACAGTTCTAAAACTGCAATGAATAATGGAGTAAAAGCCAAAATACATACTCATTTCTCATAGGTCCAGAGAGATATAAAAATAACAGAATAAGGAAAAATATTCAACTTCTTGCAGAGAAAAACTGACCTTCAACATCAGAACATTTCTCCTTACCAAGCACCAAATGTCCACAGCCAAAAGTGCCGTCCTTCCTCACTGTCTTTTTTTAATGAAGTTTAAGTTTAATACAACTTGTTTAATGCTTTAAGATTTGGAATGAGACCCATAACAAAACCTACACAAGTTAACAACATTAAAAGATCTGAAATGGAAATATCAAACAAACTAAACATTTACCGGATAAAAAACATGCACTTAATAAACAGGTAAACTGTGCCAAAGGGAACATAATAAGACAGCAGAGATCTGCAGTTCCTCAGCAAAATACTAAACAATACATTGAAAGGTCAGCAGAAAAAACATCACTGTAGCACATCACTTGGTGACTTTAGGACAAAATGATCAGGTCTGTGTATGTGCTCTTAGCAGTTGGGTATGTGGAGTCATCTGCTTGACATCTTACAGTACTGGTCCCAGCAGCTAAAAATGGTTTACTGAAATCACAGAGTACACTTGATATACACAGGCTTATGGGGCACCCATGCATATTTTTATACAGAGTTGAACTTAGTTATGAATGGAGTGAAAGGGACCAAGAAAATAGCTTCAAAGAGCCTAATTATAATGACTTCTGGAATTGCTTCCCAAACATAAATCTTTCAGTATTTTTTTGAGAGACTTAATACCTCCACCAGGAATTTTGCTGCATGCATGTTTTACATCTCATTTTTGCTCAAGATCTCACTTCCTCACAACATGATATGCTACCCATCAAATTGCACACACATCAAAAATCACACGTGCCAAGAAGACATCTGCAATTTCACTGGTGCTTATTGAAATAGGAACATTTATTTTACTGAGTTATAATAAAATCAATTGGAATTTGCAAAGCTTTATAGTCAAAAACATTGACATCCACGCCCATCAAGCAATGTGTAACACATTGTGACATTCTGGTTAGTATACAAAAGTCTGTATATTTCATCAGGGTGACTTTTGAGACTTTGCACAGGTCAGGCTAGTGTAGGGACTGGCATTTAGGCCAAGATTAAAAAAACAAAACAAAAAAAAAAGTTTTTTTAAAGGATTACCGGATCCACAGTAGATCTTTTACCCTGGCATCCAGGGTGTTAAGGAAATGAGCAGGTTAAAGGAGCATGGGAAGCAGAAAGACACAGAAAAAACAGTTCAGTAGTTATCTCCTGTTCATCCAACTACTTAGAAAAGTCCCAACATCACTAAATAAACTTCAAGGATACAGTTATACATTCTTTTATTATTTAACATGCACGGAAAATGGATCACTTTTGTTTCAATTAAATGCATTATTTAAATGAATATGAAGACTGCGGTGGTGGTGCTACGGTAGCGTTGTCGCTTCACAGTAAGACATTGTCCTGTTCGATTCTCAGCTAGAGCATCTTCTGTGTGGAGACATGCGTGAATGGGCGTACCTTCGTTGAAGGTTGTGCGTCAGGGCCGGCAACTTGGCACGTAAAAATCTACTGCCAATCATTAGCGGACTGGAGTTCCGCTGTGGCGACCCCTAACCGGGAAAAGCCGAAAGACACAACAACATGTAAATGAATATGAAATCTGTGCTGCTTGTTTACAAAAAAGTGAGTCACAAAAATGGTGCTACAGCGAATGAAAATAAATTATTTATTTTCTATCTGCTGACCAGGAAAGACCCTCTGGACAAAAACCCATTTTCAGTGCAGGCCCAGTGAAAAAATGTTAAGTGAGGCACATTCATTACAATGCTGGATCTTAAAATGGTGCCTACCAGAACAAGTGACAGCCATACCTTTGAAGACTAAAATTGCCACGGCCCAAATTTAAAATAAATAAATGAAGAAAAAAAAAACTTTTTTCCTCTTCTAGAAGAGCAGTAGCCTCAAAGGTAGCATATTTAGAAATGTGGGGAATTGGGCCAAAGCCACTACACTGGGAAGTGCTAAGGGTGCAGTCTCCAATAAAAAATGACCTTTAAATTATAGATTTTGAAAATTATGGGCCATTGCAATTTCTGTCCATGAAATTTGAATAGGGAACTCCTGCAGAACATCTGCATCTTGGCACATATCCAATTTGCAAGTCTCTGTATCTAGTACTACATTTTAGCAGTCCTAACTGGTGCTGCCCACATGTGTTACCATGACAATGGAGCTAGCCATTCAGACTTTTTGATCTTTAGAATTCATTTCATAAATGCAGGTGTATGTGAAACATAAATCAGCACTCAGGGAAAACACAGCAGAGAGCATCCATGAATAAAACTATGTATGGCTACTTAAGTTTTAATTAAAATAAAATAAGGCAACTATACACAGAAGATGTACTGTCTCATAGGATCAGTGAAAAGAAGAAATAAAATGCTTAACCGAAGATGCCACCATACCTATTATGAAGACAGTAAAAGAGGAAATGGTTACAGGAAACCTGTCCTGTAACAATAATCCTATTATTCATACACCTACTGTTACTGTGAGTTATCACACAAGTGTGCATATCATAAAAAACACTGCTGAAGGAACAAATACATGGTGTGACAGAGAACCAAGCAGTGTGGCTTTAGGTTCCACAGAGTGCTTATATTAAAACAACCCCTAACAGGCTACTGAAGTCAAGTCTAGCATTCTGATGTAAATTTCAATGAGGTCTATGCAGATCCATGTACTAAGAAACCCCTCCCCATTAATGTGCTCTTTGGAGGACTACAACAGGAAGCAGAACTGACTGGTTCAGGCTAAGTTCAGACACAACTTTAGGCATGATTAAGGATTTTTAAGACAGCCTTTCCTTATGAAATACTGTTTAATGTTATTTACACAGAGATCTGCAGTTCAGAAACTTTTCAAGCTGTTGTTACTGCAGCTAGAATTAGGATGCTCTAGGATAAACATTTTACTTCAGCAGAACCAATGGGTTCAAAGCAAGGTATGTTAACTTCATATTTATAAAATTCCGCCAAGTCATGTAATTAAAAGATAAATTAAGGATACCAAACAAAATATGTCAAACTATGACATGCTGCAAACAGCACAGTTCAACTCACTGACAAATTAAAAAAAAATAAGAAAAACATAAAACAGACAAATATAGTTCTTTTGCTTGCAATTATAACAAAGATATATTGAGGCATTGTTTTTGCAAGGTGTGTGTGTGTGTGTGTGTGTGTGTGTGTGTGGGGGGGGGGGGGTCATCTCTGGCCTCAAACAGCCGGAGGGCTTTCCCTTCACAATTTCTGAACTAGTACATCAAATACTCAGGGAAAAAATATGTGAATTTCTACTTCTCCAAGATTATGCACTCTTAGTGTAATTAAGTCTGAGGGCATGGGGGCACAGTGGCCTTAACTAACCATGTGCAATAACACTTTCTCAAGTATTAGTTACATATGTATTTTTAAAATCTTGTTGGACTTCTACTTGCTATCATTCACTGTTTCAAATACTGTAGTATTCAGTACAGTGGGAGCGTCACGTAGGATTCTGCCATCACCAAATGTGATGGTTTCAAGTAGACTTCAAACTTCAAATGCCAAGTAGTATTCACTGTATGTACATTAAGTCTCAAACTCAGAATGCATGTTAAAATCTGACTAATGACTTACTGTAGGAGGAAGCAATGGACCTTTACTAATGAGTAGGCCAGGGCTTTATTTAATAAATATGCAAGGTACTGTGAATGGGCATACCTTCGAAGGTTGTGCGTCAGGGCTGGTAACTCGGCACGTAAAAATCAACTACCAATCATTAGAGGACCGGAGTTCCGCTGTGGCGACCCCTAACCGGGAAAAGCCGAAAGACACAACAACAACAACAACTGTATCACCTGAGGCTGTGAAATGTTATGCACACTCAGATAATTCACACCAAAAGGAAACACTATTTGCAGAGGTAAGACTTTCCAGCACTTACCATTTGCCTACTTCAATGTGGCAATTACTTCATTAGAGTGTTGCCAGGCTAAATGCCTAGGTTGACAAGTGGTCTGCCAGTCAGAACAGTCAGATGGCTCCATAATATTCCAGATTTTCAGATGTGGAGTTTAATGGAGACTATGCTTATGTTTTTATCTTTCGAGATTTCTTAAGAGCAGAACTTGACAAAGAAGAGGAAATGTTCTATGCTCTATGAAGTCTATTCTACTTTTATTCTATCTAGCTATTTTTTTTTTTTTACTAAAAGAAGTGCAACAAATATAGTTTTTAATACTGGAGTCTTCCACCAGCAGAACAAATATTGTAAATGTGAACACGTGATGGGTACATGACAGCAACAGCAGCATTTGTTGACATTTTCAGTGAACATCATTTATCACAAAAAAACAAAAATGATCACTAGCTGTTAGCAGCGTAATAAAAAGTTTAAACTTCAAAAACAAGACTGAAGTGATCAAAACTGGAGTGACCATTTTATAAAGGTGGCAAAAAATGAGGAATGTGCGTTACACATCATCTCTTTATAGTAATTCTGTCTAGTCACCACTGTGGAAGACTAACTCTGCAGTCTTGCATCCTCTGTAACATTTGACTGTTGAAATTATCTGACCAAAGACTAACATCCACCCCACTTAGATTCCATGTATGTTCTTGCAGTAATGATCCTTGATATAAACAGTGTGTTTCCTCATTTGTTTTGGAAAGCGCTTTTCAAGATGAAGCAGACTGAAATCTATCCAAGGCCCAAATGTAACTGATGGAAGAACACTCACACCATATTTACTCTGGCCTCTGTAAGGCAATTCTTTTTTTATTTATGTATTTATTTTTTTAATTCTTTCCACCACCTACCAACACCAATAAGCATCAGGCTTGTTCTCCCTGGCCTTCCATGCTCACATGTCCCTGAATCCCCCAAAAGCTCCCTTCCTAGGCTCCCCAATTTCTCAGAATGTCTATCTCAATGGTACTTATTGTTAGGGTTGGAGAAGTGAGGGATCCAACCGGGGAATGATCTGCATGGAGCCTGGGAGCTGCTGTTTTTTTCTGTGGTCAGTCAATTTCACTAGCTGTAGAGATGACTAATGAAATGATGCAGGATGTCATCAACACCTCCCTGTGTTGTCCTGTGAAACTCCTGGTCTTCACCACAAGTTGCGTTTCAATGGGTTTTTCCCTTGTTTTCTCCATGGTACACAACAGCTGGATGCATGTTGCTTCATCCTATTCTCCCCCTAGACAGCCAATTCTTTTGGTTATCCTCTGGGAAATCTTGGATCAATGTGACTTTGGCACCACTGTGGGTGGGTGCCTTGTGTGTAGCTGTGCCAGGGGTATAGTGAAACCATACACAGTCAAGAAAACTAGGACACACAAAATATATCCCACTGACATGCAAAAAGGCTTCTGCCCAAGAAAATCTACACTTGTGTTAATAAAGTTCACAACTTAGAACTGATTAACAGATGTTACCATGTTTACTGTGACACCAAGGTCTGGATAAAAGGATAAGGTAAACATACAATCTACTATTAGTAAAATTTCAAGGACAGATCATCCCTACTCAACTCAGTGGACTTCTCTGAGAAGGTCACCAAAGCAATGGATGAGGGCAAAATCGTTCACACTGCCTAACCTTGACCTGGCCAACCTGTATGTCACGTGGTGGATAGCCAATTGGCTCACAGACAGGACCCAGGAAGTTAGAATTGGGGAGTCCACCTCTACAAAGAGGCCAGTCACAGGGATTAGTCCTTGCACTGCTCCTTTTTGGCTTTTACTTCTCAGAAGTCAAGGCCATTGTCAGTGGTCTCTGGCTGACTAAATGTGTAGATGATTGCAAATTAGGAGCTGTCATTGAATCTCATACTGATACAAATGTTCTCCAGGAGGGGCTTTCACAGACAAACAACTGGTGTCAAGAGCCATGGACTAAAAGTAAATGCCAAGAAATGCATAACAGTATCCTTTGAGAAGTCATCCATCTTTGGTAACTATCATATTGACAACACACCCCTTATAGCTGACCAGTAGTCATGGACTTAAGGACACACACAGATAGCAATCTAGCCTTTGATCATCATGTGTCTACAGTGGTGAGGAAATTATTCTATGTTGTGCAACTTATAAACAAAGGTATGGCATCCAAGTCCAAGGAAGTCATTGTTCCACTGTAATCGGCATTCATCAGATCTATCATTGAGTACAATGCCTCCTTTGGTATGTACCTAACTAGGCATATCCAACAACTGGAATGTCCACAGAGGTTCCTCACTAAAAGAATACAGGGTGTAATGCAGCAACAATAAATGGTAGTCTAACCACGAACAGTGTTCAGCAAGTAAAAGACAGTCCAAATAAATCACTCACAACGTCTCCAAAGTAGAAAGATGATAAATTTAATCCATGGAACAACAGGGTAAGCGCTTTCAAGTAGGATCACCTACGCTTCCTCAGACATGTCAAACAGCAAAACCACAGCAAGACTCAAAACTTGGACTCTGGACCTGGCCTCCTCCTATCAATTATATGTTTTGGCACATTGTACACCACTTCGTGCTTGAAGAGATCACAATGCATTTAGGAAGACAGAGGAGCTTAGGCTGAGGTGGCTCATGTTTTATGATGCTTGAAATTAAGACATCTGATGCCATGGGAAGAGACACACAGTGTTAAGTATGTGGTGGCTGGGATAACACAAAATGAGCTACCCTAGTAGATGCTTGCTCCATTTTAAATGAGATGCATGGTCCCAGAATACCTCTACTTGAACAGACTTAACTGCCTTTCTGCTGTGATCCTTTACCAACCAGTAGGGTGCAGTGAGAACCGAACTCCCACTTCCTTTCAGCAAAATAAAACTGTGATAGACATGGAGTACCTTCTCCTGAAAAAAAATGTGTAGAGGCATCTCAATGGACAGGTATCACTTTCAAAAAAGGCTGTTAAGAGGAAGTGGAAATATTATGTGCTTCCTCTGTCTCATGACCCCTTGGCATTCCAGAAAACAGTTAATACTGCACATCTGGGTGGTTGCTGTACTCCCAACTGCTCTCCTACAGTTAAGGAATTGTTGCATGAACGGTGACATCAAAGACTGAGAGGTCCCAAAGAGGAAGTATGCTTGTATTTGCTTTCAGGTCCACTGCAAAAGTGGTCAGTCTTTGGCAGAGAGGCTTGTTGTGACTGCCCTACCTGGTCCTGCAACACATTTAAAGTTCTAGTGGCATGTGACACCTTTTCTCTAAGTTCATCCAACTGCCCAACCTGTCAAAAGATTTGGACTTGCTCTTCATGAGAGAGGAGGGGGATAGGATTTAGGCTTAATGGAGGCCCTAAACCAGTAAGGATAAAAGATTCAGTCATAAAATGATTTCAGAGAAATGGCGCATGATCTTAGAAAGACACTAAATCTTACAGCCATTTTTGAAGACTGACAAAGTATGAAGATGGCTCTATACACATGGAGACTTTCCAGTATAACTGAAGCAAAGGAGGAATGATCTGATCTAGAGAGAGTGTTCTTGGAGATGGTTTGGGGCTAACGCGTTTTTTTTTTTTTTTTTTTAATTACTAGGTTAGTTATAACTGCCTATATCAGTTGCTTGAACTCTCCAAAAGACTGGTCATCTCAGGCAGACTTCAGGGACTAAGAATCATCTGCCTGAACAGGAGGAATCTTCTTCTAATTCCATTGTAATCCAAGAATATTATTCAGACCTCAGAAGTTCACTGCCACTCTTCTACCCTTATCCCACAAAAAGGGGAAGAAACAGGAGGGAGAATGTGTCAATAGCTGCAGGTACTCTGAAGTCAATTCTTTGAAACAACTTTCAGCAACAGTGGATTTTTCTCTTTTCTCCATTCTTGTGCACCCTTACAGCAGGTATATAAAAGTCCATGAGGGTGTGATGGGTGTCCTCTCACATGGGCTTGGTGTCTTGCTAGCAAAATCTTACTCTGATGATTGAGGAACATGCTTTCAGTGGGATGATTTCAAAATACCTGCACTCTGTGAATAAGGTGTTGATCTACTGACACAATTCCAAGCAGGAGACCAGCAGGACTACATTATCACAACTTGACAGACACACTATTTATGAGATATCCAAAGATCTTCAGGATTTGTGTGTGCATAACTGTGATGCAGTTAAAGCTCCAAATCATTGGTTTTGTGAACAAGAATGGCAGTATAAAGTTGTCCATAAAAGAAAGAACAAAAAAAATGCACTGGAAACGCACCTTTTTACACCTAACAATAAGATAAAGGGAATTTCATTTTCCTTAACAGTTTCTTTAAGTGGGGTTCTTCAGTCCAGTACCATTTCAGCAAACACAATCTCACAAACAACATGGGCAAGAGTATGATGCTGATAAGATTGTATAGTACACTGGGAAGATACTCAAAGGACAAACCATGAACTGTTAAAAGCAAGGAAAGAACACGAAAGCTGGGGCTGCAAACTATGTAATACTAAAGAGATATTTTCTCAAAACTCTTCTCAGATGTAGAATTTGCTCAAATGTATTTTTTTTCACATTTTACCAAACCACATGCTTGGAATGAGGTTTCAAACTGTAAGACAAATTACCATGTGTCTTAGGACTGGAAAACATCATTAGGGCAAGTTAAAAAACAGATGTGTGCAGTTTGCTTATTCCGGCCAATAGCAACATATGTGAAACGCATGGTCTGAGAGGGTAAGCAGTACAGTGACTTGCACTGCACACTTCAAAAATGCAAATTTTATAATATTAATTGCTACTATTCAATTGAGCTGTACATTTCTGGCTAAAATATAGTCTAAAATGGTTGCCCACTAATCAAAAGGTTAATTACAATCAGATACACCTTCAGCCATATGCTTTGAGATGGGATTTCTGCTTGATATCTCAGTTCAGGTTTATGGGCTCACCATGGTCCAGAAACAGCAACCTTGACAAACTGATCTGACCTCCTTTGCCTTGTCATCGCATATGGAGTGGACGACTGTAGTTAGGCAGGGCCTTTCCTGGTGTATTCTAACTCTGTGTTAGCAGTCACTTTAGGGTAAAAAAAAAAAAAAAAAAAGTACTCTTTCTTAAAATATTTGTCAGTTCAGGTGGAAACGGAGGTATATCTGAAGGGAAACACTGGACAGAGACTGGCACAAACTACTACATATCTGTAAAGCAATGAAAGGTTATTCATTGTTTTATGGTAATACCATACAAAAACATTTGGTCATCTCTCAACCATGCACATTTGATACAAATACAGATAACAAAAATAAACATTTGGACTAAATGCAAAACAATTAAAATGAAGAATACGTGGATGCTGCTACTCAAAAGAATTTCTGTGAAGAACATTCAATTAGTGCTGTGAAAACATCTTCATTCCACCCTTCAAGAACCCATCTACAATGGCAAACTAGAAAAACAGATTTGGGTGTAAAAAGCATCTTTAAATTCTCTTCACAATGCATGCTGGTCCATTTCTGCTTAAAACATGTTTTATACGGTACTTGGTTGGGCCTACTCTGCTTTTCTGAAACAGTGCAGGGTGAACATAAGATAACCTTAAAATAAAAAAGTAACATCTTGCACAAACTGCAAACGTAAAGCTGCTCAGGTCTTTGAGATTATGCTAAGAAAACGTCCATCAACACTGTTTAGGAAATTCAGACACCAAGAGGGGTTGCCTTGGTGTAGAAACTGGTGTATAACACAGGTCTGCAGTGAAGAAAATTTAACATACAAATAAACTGTGATTACATGGTAAGTTATTGGCATCACATGACCATCAAAGTAAAGGGATACCAACCAAAACCAGTACATTATCTTATAGCAAAGACAGCAATAGCCTCATCATATTCCACTGGGAGAAGTTGCAGAAAACTGTATTTACTGTACTGAGCACAGTACAGTACAACCCTCATTTATGCTTAAAAGCTGTATTTGAGAAAACTGGCAATTGAAATAAAAAAGTTGCTCCCATACTTCTGATTCTGCAATAACCTGACAAATTGGAAGGTTAGCAATTATTCTGTTCCACTCCCCCAAAAAAGTTTCAGCTGCTAGATTAGTGGTGCTGTGCATCTATAACATTTCCGCCATTTGGTTGAATTCTGTTAGTAAACTTTTTTCTCCTTTTAAGTCAAGTTTTCATAGGGTGTAAAATGGACACAACCGTAAGCCTTACACTATAAAATTCAAGGTGTCTGAAGAATTCATTCACATATTAGCTTATAAAAGTAATAAATAATTTAGCAGAGAGTGAAGCAAACTCTGGTCCTACTGCTCTGAAAGCCTTGCCTCTTTCCTTGGCTAAATATTGGTCTGCAAATGCACTCTTTGCAAGGTATTCCCCTTTTTCTACTCCCAACTACTCCCCAACATTAAAAAAATAGATGAGCTTGCTTCATTTAGTACAAAATGTTTATGAATGCAGATTCTGGGGGATCCTTTCTCTGTGAACACCATCATTAGTATTTAGTTAGGAGACATTTCCCATAATGGTGAGGCAAAATTGTTAGATGGTTTTCCCAAAAGTGTTTAAATGGCTTAATTTAACTCAGAGGGCAAATTAAGAAAAAGTGTACACCCATTCATCCATCCTCAACTCCTTTTCCCATTTTTGCACATGGGGTCGGGGAAGTTAACACCCGAACACTTGGAAAAATGAACGATTCTCTTTTATGGATATAAGGACTTCAAGAAACATGAATATTTAAACTGGAAGTATCTCCTTGGCATTTTTGGTGCTCAGTTCTTGTGACAATAGCAGTATTGTGTTCTTACTCTGTTGTTTTTGATCGCATGTATAACCGTGGTTTACTCTCCTGAATTCTGTGTGTGCCTCCACTTGTTCCATTATCATCATCCTGATTCTCTGAGGGAGTGCATGTAGGGCTGCCAGACATCTGGATTGAGTATGACCCTTGACACTCCCATTCTGCTGTGCCCTTATCAGGCTCATCTCCTTCAGAGCTTTGAACTTCAATCTGAGGAACCGATGGCAGAGTCTGGCCTAAAGGAAATGGTTCAGAGAAGCTAGTAGATATGGACTCAGAGTTTGAATCTGATCTTGACTCCATCCATGAGGCCTTGTGTGGAGACTGCCACCACATTCCAAGAAGGCCTACTCTTCTATGCTCACCCCCTGACTCACCTGAGCCTTGCAGGTCTGACTCATCAAAACTTACTTCCTGAACAGCTTCCTGCTTTTTAAAGGAATCACGGCGTTCTGATAAATTCAGCTTTCTCATGATGACAAGTTCCTGACTATCTTGTCTATCGAAAGACCAATCTCGCATTCTCTGGTTGCCTGAATCGACATTGGCAAACATAGGTGGAGGTTCAATACCAAGATCTCCTGAAATGTCAAATGATCCGTCACTTTGAGGCACCTCCAAAGTATTCTTTCGTGGTCCCAGCATCTTCTTGTCTGAATGATATGCTGCAGATATCTTCTCAGCTGACTGCACTCTTTTCAATAATGGAGATCTTGGTGGCTCTGCACTTCTTGGGCGAGCAACATGTCTTACAATGGTTGGTGGTGAGAGAGTTTTGCCATGGAAAGAATGAACATTTTTACTAAAAGATGGTAAAGGAGATGGGGATCTCTGCGGAGATGGAGGTTGCGGAGTAGGTGAAGGAGTACAGGCAAGAGGTGATGGAGGGATACTACTAGTTGACTTTCGACGACTGACCTTGTAGCGCTGTCCACTGAGTTTTGGTGCTAGTCCATGCAGGGAACTTGGCCTAATATGTGCTGCTGGAGAACTGGGGGTACTGGAACATGGGGATGTGCTCTGTGGAGAATTAGCATCTGCAGAAAGACAGTAAAAAAATCAGCAATTATAAGAACCAAGCAGTCCTAATAATAATAATAATAATAAAAAAAACTTTACTTAGATCATTTTATTACAACAAATTGAACTTGCTTGCAGATAAGAACTGCCTTGCACATCAAGTCTGCACTACTTTTCTTGTTGTAAGCATGTATTACAAGCTGTAAATAAGTAATAGCTTTCCTACATCTCAATTTATTGTTACCTGTTCCATTGCTTCTGCCATGAAAACTCTATAAACAAGCTGAGTTCTAAAGCACTGCTATGTCTGTATAAATTGAAACACCCTCACTTCACTAGTAATTATAGCTTCCTCTACTTCTGTCTTCAGTTTCTCTGTTACTGTCAATGTTCCTCACTTGTACAAAAGACTTATCATTCTGACTTTACTAAGGGATATATGGTTCTTTACCAAGGAACATGACCTTGCATCTAATTCTAAAGTAATTAAGCTTTTCCTTCAACAACTGTCATCCATACACTATTTCTGCAGACTTCTTTTGGAATGACTTAATTCTACATTTCACAGTTACTCAGAAAGTGAATCTGTGTGACAAACTTACCATAATACTACCTGTTTGAGCAGAATCATTGTTTCAGCTGTCAAAACAGGGATCTCGGCTGTAGAAAGTTGTCTTCAGTTTGTGACATCTTTAGTTCTTTATTGTCGCAGAGACTGTGGAAGCACCCTCTAAAGAGAGAGTCCTACTATGATCTACCCCCCTTAATGTCGGTTTGCACCACCATTATAGAATATTACTCCTCAGGAAAGCTTGACAAAAGTGGGCTAGGGTCCTAAAATGGAGTAACAGCAACAAAGAAAAAAAGGAGGGCACCCCTAAGTTTTGTCAGGACGTTCACATAGTGGGGTAGCCAGTAGGTTCCTCCTTTACCATCTCTAGTAGATGGGAAAACTCATTCTGCATTGGGCAGAAAGGAACAACTAGTATTATTTCTGGTCTTTCTTTACTTCCTAATTTTCTTAATTAACCTGAGGAGTAAGGTTATTGGAGGGAAAGCATCTTAAAATAGATCAGTCTGAAACAGAGGGAAGGCATCTACTACAGAAACCTGTTTGGTGCTCTGGGACACAAATTCTGTAGCTGTCTGTTGCTTAGAGATAAAGATATGTTTATCTCTGCTACTCCCCACCTCTGAGTAAGGTCTAGAAGGTGTCCTAGTCCAGCATTCATGCCACTTATGAGGGTCTGCTGAAGACCTGCTTAGCTGATATACTAAGTAATTTTCTTTAGATTATATTTAAGTAGCTTTTAGTGTTATTTGGGACTGCAGTGCTTCTTCCCATGCCTGCAAGGCCAACCTGCTGAGAGGATAAAAATAAGTGCCTCTTTGTTTACATATCAGATTACTATGATACTGTTTAAGTTCCACTCTTGGACTGCTGGTTTCCAAATTGCTGGAGAGCTTTGAGGACCAGGATTAGTGTTATCATTTCTTTCATGTTTATATGTCATATTTTTCCCAGAGGATTCGAGTGCCCTGAACTCTGTCATTCATGCTAAAGGTTCGCAACCATGTCTGAGGTGTCCATAGTCAAGACTTGGTTTAGTAAGAGTTGTCTGAAGGCATCCTTTGATTGCTCTGCACTTAAACAGCTTATCACTCCAAGGTAGAACTGGGATAGGAATCCAAAGTGAGTGCCCATGATGCTGCCATGTGGTCCTCAGGTCCTCAGGAAGTGCTGCATCCTCCTCGTAAGCAACCTTGCCAATGGTACCAATAGAATGACAGCTGCCATACCACCCAATATGTTCAGTAATTCCCAGGCCAATACAGAGTTCTTTGGTGCCATGTTCCTGAAAAATGCAGAAAGAAATTCTACTTTCTGCAATGGTAGAAACACTTTCCCTTTTGTTTATCTAGTATGGACCCTATGAACACTGTCTCAATTGGAGTTCAGATGATTTTGGAAGGCTGAGAGAGAAACTCCTCAGGACATAAAACCACAGAGTACAGGTCAAGACCAACTGTAGCATCTCATGGACATTGAATGAATGAGTCACAGCCCATGTCTTGATCTGAGTACTTGTGAACACCCCTGGGTCCTGCAGTGGCCTATCAACAGCACCAGACATTCTGCAAATTCTCTGGGTGAATTCACTAAACCAAAGGACAATGAAGTGGATTAATAATGGCAACCTCCTACTTTGAATTTGAGGGAGAATCTGTGATTTATTTTAATGGGAACATAAATATAAGTAGCTCTTAGATACACAGTCACCATCAGTACTTAGGGAACTAGGAGGGACAACAAGCCCTTAAATGTCAACATTCTGAATTTTGGAACTCTTAGGAAATTATTTAGCCTTCACATGTATAGAATGGGTCTTCAAGACCCATCCTTTTTTGGTATTAAGCTAGTGTCTAATCTTTTGGGATTGGTGGGGTAGTACAGGTGGGGAGAAGGGCTGGGAAAGTTTTCTGGGGCCGGGGATAGGAGAAGTGCAATCAATGTTTCCTATTATGCTTTTGGCTCTCAGGCCCTCCAAACTTCTCTTTTTCATTAGTATATATTTTATCTTATGGGCAGCCCTTCTACCTTTTCATCATTGCCCTTTCTTTGTCTCTGCTAGTAAGGCAATTGCTTAATAACAGTGGAAAATCTTCTTGACTGACTCCATAACCTTCCCCTTTGAGATGATACCATAAAAAGCAACTCTTTGTCTAAAAGGACATGAAGGATACTCATCATGACATCTTCTGTTAGGGCCTGAAGCCTCAGGACAGGAATGTCTCCTGATAACAGACCCCACTGCAACAATCCTTGATGCGGCATCAACAGCACCATACCCATATTTGATGGTACAGCACACCTGTATGACACTGATGCTGGTCAGAGAATCTTCCATTTTTCATCTAAGACTCCATCCTACAGCATCCTTAAGCTTTTTCTCAAGAGTTTCTCCCTGAAAATTAATCATGCAGGTACTTCTGTTCAGGGATCTGAAGGCTACGGTTGCTGATATGTAGGTACCTATCATTTCATCAAAGCTCCAATTCGCTGAACGTCTATTCATCAAACTTAAAGCATTGAATACCATTTCAGCAAAGGATTACATCATCCAAATTTTTTCCCAGAGAAGGGAGTTAGTTGGATGTTGTAACAAATTTGCCCTTTTCCCCAATGTAGTGTGATTTCTGAGTTGGAATATATAATTGGGGTTGTGTTGGTGAGACAAAGCCCCGCACGTGAGTTTAAGATGATGTAATTTGTGTTACGATCGCTCTGATGGACAAGTTTTTTCCCCACCTGAGAAATCTTTTTCAATTATGTAGTTCTTTGCAGAAATGGTATTCGATGCTTTAAGTTCGATGAATAAGTGTTTGGCAAATTGGGGCTTTGAAGAAATGACATAGACCGCTGACATGTATACTGTCTTCCCAAACCTATCAAGTATCCTACTATCCCAGTTAATGGGAAATCTAACTCCTTTAGCAGAATCTATGGACTCCACAGGTGGATCTGCTATTGGATTTTTCTAAAGAAAGTCTGGTTCTAAGGATTCAGCTTCAAAGGGATTCCAAGCTGGGAAGCCAGCTAGAGGTTTAGGATGGCCCAGCTCTAGAAAGTCAATATATCTTTACTGGGATGTCCCCATCTGCTTCGTTCATTCTGGCCATCCCAGTGAACCTGTCTCTTGCTGTGTTTACATAGTCTTTCATCCTCACCCAGGCTACTCAGTATGAGCTGGTGCCGGTGTTGATCTTAAGGTCATCCTGCGGGGTGATACTGGCAATTACTTCTGCTGCTGAGGATTGTTATTTTTAATGACCTACCCTTACCTCCTTGAACACCACCCCTGTGTTTGTGATCAAATTCAGAAGGCTGCTACCATCTGCAGACTACACATCCCCTCATGGAGAGTTTTCTATGAATGTACTTCTGGATGGGCATACCTGTCAATCCCTGCCATAGCCTCACATGCCTGAGCCGCTAACCAAAACGAGGTCACCTGGGCTGTAGTCAGGGATTTATTTCTCTGCATCACGGTGCTGGCAATCTTGTCTGGGATGCTGACACTTCTTTGGTTTGTCACTTAAATATAGTTTCTCATAAGAGTCAAAGTTTCCTTAGATGACTAAAATGGATCGGGAGAGAGACAGAATATAAAGTGCCCTTATTAGCCATCTCATGTCCCAGGGGCAAAAACAACTGGGATGTACAGCCCAGTTCTTCCTCACTCTCTGAAAAAGGCAAGTTGAACATTTCCTCTCTGGGAGGTCTCACTCTTCCTTTTTACAAAAACGACTCAATAAACAGATGGTTGCCTTGGTCTGGCTCCAGGTTCTGAAGAATCTGGAGAACTCCTTCAGCCATCTCAAACCACTCCTGTAGTGCTGGGTGGGATGCTGGATGGAGGAAGGAATGAGAATGTCACAAGTGCTATGAAATAGCAGACACTGGCTGTTTGAACAAAGTCCTCAGTGAATGACCTTGCTGGAGATTTGCAAGTTCACGTACGGGTACTTCTGAGCTGCACATTAAAAGCACATGAACTCTCTTTCATTACTTCTTCTTTTGGCTTTTCCCAGTTAGGGGTCACCACAGTGGATCACCTACCTGCTCATAATTGGCAGTGGAGTTTTACGATATTGAGTTGCCAGCCCAGTGCCCAACCTTCCACAGAAGGCACACAAACGCACGCACTCACGCCTAGGGCCAATTTAGAGTATCCATTCCACCTACAGCATTGTCTTTGGGATGTGGGAGGAAACCGGAGCACCCAGAGGAAACCCACGCAACCACAGCGTGGACATGCAGACTCCGCACAGAAGGCACCCCATCTGAGGAGCGAACAGGAGAACCTCTTGCTGTGAGGTGGCAACGCTAACCACTGCACCACCGTGGCCGCACAAAATAATGCAGTTATCTAAGTATCCTTAAAACTGATGAATGCACCTGAAGTTTCTTAGTTACAGTAGATTTTGATATGCTGATTAAACACAACATGGCCAAAATGGTTTGATCAGAAATGATTGTGTCGTTTAGCATGGGGGTGGGGGCAGTGGAGTAGGCAGTATTTTTCCACACAGAGATGCCCATAAAAAGTCACCTAACATGGCGCTATGGTGGCATCTCATTTTAGTCATGTTTTAGCCAAAAAGGATACATTATGGTAAAGGGTGTCAGATTTGGGGAGAGCTACAAAGGTGTCTCTGTGAAACTGACTCCCTCAGACCTAAACAGGACACATGTATGAGGAAACCTGGAGGTCTTCCAAACCTTCTATCTCTATGAGCTCACTTTCTATATTTTTTCGGAGGGACATCTACAGGTGGTCTGATGCTACATGGCAGCATGTTTGGTAAGGGTTAAAAATTTGATCAAGTATGACGGGAGGGCTAACTTTTTTCTTCTAATGGTCTTTTCTACTAAAGCCTTTGTAAACAAAGCAGGCAGACTGGCAGATTTGCCAAGATCAGGATCTAAATGGTACATGCACTGCATTTGAAAGTCTTTGTAAGGTACTGGGCTTTTACAGACACACACAGACTTTTTCCTAGATGGAGATGAAATTTGCCTGTAGCATATGTTGGTAATATCTAACGAACTAGTATAAAAGACTACTAATATTCTCTGAAAAAATATCACAGTGAGGTACTTACTCAGACTGGAAGAAGAGATGTAGAATGATGCTGAACTGCTGAATGCATCTGTTGTCTACTTGACAAACACCCACATGAAATGAGGCAAAAAAAAAATAAAGAGGGCGTGGGTTAATGCCATCTTCACACTTTGAGTGTGTAGACATAACAGGGAAGGAGGAAACAGCCATGCCAGATGGGGAAAGGGGCTTTGCTTAGTTCTGGAAGACTGGGCAGATGTCCAGACTATGCCTATGGCATTGATCCCAACTTTGATGATCATAACTGTGATCCATCAAGTAGTCGGAATCAGAGATCACAAAAACGTTGTATAACGGAATAATAGTTTTCCTTGGGTAATACATGGTAACATCATGCTGATTCTCCCAAATATCTTTTCCCAGTGCTTAAACCTTAGGTTCACAGATATCACTGACAAACGCATTTACAAAGTTATCACTAAGGAAGTAATGGTTGTTATGGAAAAAAATCCTACTAACAAATATGTGCACTTAATCATACATGTTTTTCTCCTACAGTGAGTAACTGGGGTAGTTTCTTTTTCTAGCAGTCCCATCTTGATACATTCCTGAAAACTCTCTTCATAACTGGGGTAGTTTATTTTTCTAGCAGTCCCATCCTGACACATTCCTGAACTCTCTTCATATTTCCACACTCAGTGTTCACTTCTAATGTCACATTTGATGTCACAGATCGAGACAGTAGGGCATGTTCTGTCCCTGTAATCTAAAAACAAAGGTTATACCAGGTACCAAAAAGAACTAGGAATCAAAACCAAAAGTACCCAGAAAAAGTCCAAGCCAGTACTGGTATTCACAAACTTTAATCCAGCTACGTAAAACACAGTACACTCATAAACGCATACACTGTATTAAATAGTGTTTTTGTCAAAGTTCCATAGACTTCATCAGATGCAGAACTCTTCACCAAGACCATTCCTCATTTCATTAGTACTTTCTGTTGAGTAACTGCTCTTCACTCCCAGTGTGACCTCTTGCCTTGTACAGCCATTATAAAACTTAAACAGCTGCCTTACCACCAAATTAGAATTGCGAAAACCCATGACATAACCCAATTAAAAAGATGCTTGTGAATTAAATGATGGTGAAGAGTTCTGCATCCGATGAAGTCTATGGAACTTTGACAAAAATGCTATTTAATACAGTGTATGCGTTTATGAGTGTACTGTGTTTTACGTGGCTGTATTAAAGTTTGTGAATAACAGTGCTGGCTTGAACTTTCTCTGGGTACTTTTGGTTGTGCATGTTCTGTCCCTGTACTATTTAGTCTAGTCCTGGCCTACTAAATAAGCATAAAACAAAAAAGCAAACATACTAAGATACAGAATTATATACTACAGACATATCTATCCACAGCCAAAAGAAGCACCGGTGGAGGGAGGGGAAGTAGAATGAGGGCAGTATTCATTAACAGCAGACCTTTCCACACAAACTGATATGCTGAGATCTAGAACTGAAGGCTGTAATTGTTGAGGAGAATCCCAAGCAATAAGAACTAAAACCTCCAGATAGGCCACAGCTGGAAAAAGTCCAAAAGACAAGAAAGAGCTAAGAAGACCAAATCCTGAAGTGCCAAAGTGGGCTCAATTTCTAGAATTATAGTCCAAGCAATAAGACTTGGTGAAGGTGTGAAATGAAACGACGCCAAGTGGTCACAACAAAAATGGCCAGTAGAGACAACTGCCAGCAAGCACACAGGATCAAGACTTTGGGCTGTTAAGTTCTTCCTGCAGTCTAGGGTACACAACTTGGTTCATAGGTAGGTACTAGGCTATTGGCCCTAGGGCCTATATAAGCCTAGCAAAAAGGTACCCTGGCTTTTGCCATCCAAGAAAATTATTTTTCTGTGCCACTGTCGAGCAGAGCCACAGAGGTGATCCCCGGAGTGAATTTCCTATTTCCCATCCAATCATCAAGATTTTTCTTGAAGAGTGCTAATGAGCAGCTTTGTTTGATATAGACAGGTAGTTTATTCCAGAGTACGGGAAGTCTCTGGGATGGGAATCTATCCCTCCGGTATGTTCGGTTTATTGTGGTGACAAAGTTTAGGTCCCTAGAGCGTGTAGCTCGTAGGGATTGGGATTTCTTTAAGTGGAGCATGTCTAAAAGCTCTGGGTTTGACATAGCTTTGTGCGTTAGGCAGAGATTGCCTCTGAGTAGGCAATATGCAATGGAGTAAAGCTGCAGTTTTTTGAGACGGTCTGCAAGGGGCATCTGTTTGAGGCTAGTAATCCTCTTTGTGAGGTATTTCTGCGGCCTTTCCAGTTGTTGTAGAAGTCTTGTGCGGTACATACCAAAAGTCTTCCTTCCAAATCCACTTGCCTAATGTATAACTTTGAGTAAGTCGCTTAAGCAAACAGTGCTCCTGGGTCACCCCTGAAAAGAGGTACTTCTGTCCAATGGGCTTACCTGGTTAAAAAAAATCAATAAAATAAAAAATAAATAAATAAATAAATAAAAATAAAAATTAACTATTGGAAGCAGTCATACCCCTGGTTGAGTGGTCTTTGACTGCATAATTTTCCAATGTGGCATGGCTGCAGATAGCAGCATTTTACAATGTGTAGGTCATTGACTAATGGCAAAACACAATGCAGTTAGCCATCAATTTGGAAAGGGCTTGTTTAGCAACTATTAACCTCTCTCTACTTGGCGTACATAAAGAAAATTGATCTGTCTTCTTAAACATATATGCCCTTTACAGGTAAAGCTGAGCTTCCAAAGTTCAAAGGATTGCATCTGCCCCATCCATAATACTCATAGAAATGAAAAATGGTGGAGATGAATGGACTAAGGACAGTTCTTAAACCGCTTTCAGGAAAAATGTATGTTAGTCCACAGGGACTCCCATGGTCTTTATGAAGGGCAAACTATTTTCCTACAAATAAGAGCCCCCTGCTTTCAGATCTGCAAATAGATATGATGGCCACCAAGAAAAGTGCCTCTAAGACATGAATATCAGAGCTACTAAACCAGTCAGTTTTAATGAAGAATGGACATGTCTGCCAGTCCTAAGGTACAAATTCCAGAGAGAGAAGTGATTAGGTGGGCTACGATACACAGCCCCTGTAAGGAATTGCTTAACCAGTTAGTATGAAGCAGCAGTTTTGTCCTCTAACAAAATCATTATGTGCAGAGATCTCTGAAAATATACACTCTGACCATGGAATAACTGGGGCCTAATTCATCAAAGTGCATGAGATAAGAAAGGATAACCTCAAACAAATGGAATAAAGTGATGTATAATAGCTTTCCTCCAAAACAGACAGCTTCTTCCACCAAGAACAGCAGCTGGTTTCCTGACATATTTTATCCTCTGTGACACCTACTACTGGATGATTTGATGGAAGCAAAGGATCTAACTGAGGAGACAGGCCACAAAGTGGAACCAATTATTACCCCAAGTATGGGTGGACTTCCTTGGCTTGAGCTATGACAGTCTCCTGGCACTTTAAAGGACAACAATGGGATTCTGTTTTTAAATGCTCAACTTCTCTGTCCATTTTCTCCCTACTTACAGTCCCTGCTATGGATAAACAACAATACACCATTTAAAATATTTTAAATCGATTGTTTCTCTCCACTACAACAGTACCTTACCATACTGTGGTGGTTTCTCTTTCAAAAAACTTTTATACCACCCTGGAAAAGCTTGCTGCAGTCTCCAATTCACTGATGCCATCAAGGCCAATGAATACAGGTAGTTTTCCTGCCAGTTCCCTCCCCAAACAGACATTACCATGACCATCCTAAAACCCCACACATACTGTGATGTCACAGCTCCCTGATCCTGCCCCTACCCATATAGAAAGTAAAGGCTAGAACAAGGAAACAGTACATGAGTCAAGTCTCTTGCTGTGAGCTGTCAATCACAGCAGGTAACAGCTCAAATTACCCTTAGCGCTTTGACAGTTAGGGAAGTTAGGTGTGAAGGGGGATGGGAGATGAGTCAACGTAGTACAATTCAGGCTTCACAAAAGACTGCAATTTAGCCATTCTAAAAAGAAGAAGCAGTAAAAAGCACTTTGAAAATTTATTCTGTGGCATTTGCACAGTTTGTGTTTTAAGTAGTTATTGAATGGCATGAAATGTTACTTAAAACTAAATGACTGAAAGACAACAGTGTATGCATGTAAAATCAATACAATGACAGGAGTTTAAGGAAGAAAGAGGACTGCATGATGTAATTTTTTTACAGACAAGTACTGCATTGTGAGATACCTAGAGACAGACTGAACAATCAGGATCACTTCATGATGCTAGCCCCCATATGGCCAGACTTGAGAAATTATGTATAAAAATATTTAAAAAACTGTAAATAGTCCCACAGTGGTGTTAAAATGTACGAAACACCAAATCATGAAATAAACATGTTTTTGAGTCTGTGGGTGCGGTTCTTCTTTAATGATCCATAAAACCAGAACTACATCCTTTCTGACCATGAGGTACAAAAAGGATCAGTTATGATTCTCCTTCTCTGAAATTTGTGACAAGTTCTGAAATTGTGAATCTGTGGAAAGGCATATGATCACTGTGACGAATGAATGAAATAATATATTCACCATCAACTCTCCCTTAGACTATCAAATCAGGAAAAAAAAAAAAAAGAGTGTGAGAACCAGATACTCTTAAGTGTCAAATAGGTTGCTGTCTTGACTCTCCACTTTGAGACCATCCTGACCAGCCTCTTGAATTCTCAGCTGCAGCAGATGGCTGAAGATATGACTCAAAAGCCTACCAGCACATTCACTTCACTTGAGATGAGAACAGTCGTTAAAAGACGCTTTGCTTTTTGTCTTATTTCACTATGTTATGGACTTAAAAAAACTATTTCACTGCATTGTGGAATTCTTGATAATTGGGTCATGTGGCTTGTGGTTATGGTGCATTTTGTTTTTGTTCTTGGTTTCTTGGCACTAGAAGTTCCTTTGTGTTTGGTTTCCTATTCAGAAAAAATGCTGAGGTTAGGCTCCAGTGTCCAAATCAAAGTAAAAAGCAGTCTTCAGTCTTCAATAAAGGTAAAAAAGCAGACTTGAATCGAAGAATAAAAGTATAAGAAGTCTTCTTTATTGTCACACAAGCGCTTTCACATATTGCTTCCTCAGGTGTATACTAACAAAGGTAAACCACACCTATATATACTTAACTAAAATAATCATGCGACTCAATAACCCATTTACCATTAAAGCTGTATTCTCTCTTATAGATCAGAAAGCATTGCTTAAAGCTAAGTGTATTATGACACAACAAAGGTGTGACTATTTAATAAAATACAATAAATCTAAAATACATAATATATATCTAGAAAACATTCTATCTTCATATTCATAATGTAGAGCTTCTAAAAATATATAGAACTTCTAAAAAATACATCAATTTTAATGCATCGTTTTAATAAAATTCTTAAAAACATATTTCATAGCAAACATTGCATAAAAATATATTAATATATTAATATATTAAAAACATAAACCCATAGCCATCTATTTACCTACGTAGCCCCCTTTTTCTTAAGATAGGCTTAATGGGCATGCTGTCATTCAGCCCGTGACCAAAGTTGGCTCTCAGCATAGCTATCCATCTTGCTTCAACTTCTTCGGTTCTATCTCTAATGTCACTATTTCTCATATTCTCATAAGTTCTTGCAACAATCATAAACCTAAATGTATGTTTTTGGCCTACCTTCAAAACGTGCTTAGACAACGTGTTGTTCTCTGAGCCCTTCCCTATGTGGTATACATGTTCTCTAACCCTTTCTCTGAGGCTGTGGTCTGTTTTGCCTACATAAAAACAGTTGCACTGGCCACAGATAGCAAGATAAACCACATGGGTGGTCAAACATGAACCACCAACCCTAAGCTCATAAAGTGCATTTGTATCTGGATGTACAAAGTGAGTATCACTGCAAATATACTGGCATTGATTACACTTGCCACATGGTCTGGTGCCAATCATATTCTCAAGATTCACTTCGTCTCGACAGTTGCATAATCTCCTTTTGAGATTCTTTTTATTCTTAAAGGTGAATTGTGGTTTACATCCTACCACTCCACTAATTACTGGGTCGGTCATCAGAATTTTCCAATGGTTATTAACTATCTCTGTATATTTCCTCACATCCCTAGAGTAGGAAATATTGACCTTAAGCTTATTCTCACTTGTCTTAGCTTCCCTGTTAAATTTATCTGAGAAATAAGGTCTGGCCCTTGTACCTCTCATTTGCTGTGCTTTTATAAAGCCTTCCTCTATCATACTTCTCTCATAACCCCTCTCATCCAATTCATAACAGGTCTTAACAAGCTGTTTCTGACAGTCATTATGTCTCGCACTCAATCTGGATGCCCTAAAAAATTGATTCTGGGTAACGTTCCTGAACACATATTTAGGATGCATGCTCTCCCTTGATAATAAGCTATTTACATGGCATTCCTTCCTATATAATCTTGTGGTAATAGCTCCTTTTTCATCTCTTTCTATTAATACATCCAAAAAGCTCACGCTTTCTTCAGAGTAATTTAAGCTGAATTTTAAAAAGCTTGTTGTGTTGTTAATATAATCAACAAACTCTAACAACTATGTCACATTACCCTTCCACAGAATAAAAAGATCATCTACAAATCTCCTGTAGAAAGGTATCATGTCACTAAAGGGTCCATTCAATACGTGTACTCTCTCCCAGGCTAACATAACTGCATTGGCATAGGTATTTGAGCACGAGCTACCCATCGCTACACCATTCATTTGATGATAGACCTGTTTCTTAAATAGAAATACATTATTATTAAGCACGATTCTCATTAATTCAATTAGTATCACTATTTCATCTGGTTTATACATATTAACATCATTCATTAATTCATGTAATAACCCCAAACCCACTGTATTGGGAATTACAGTAAATAGTGACACAACATCAAGCGTCACCAAGATAATGCCAGAACTAGTTATATCCTTCTTCATAAAAGCAAAAAGGTCATGCAAAAACTGCTCTGTATCCTTAAGAATAACTTCAGAGCTATTCACTATTGCTCTAAGCTTCTTATCCAAATATATTGATATCGCTTCTGTGCACCATCCACCACTCGAGACGATAGGCCTCATGGGTGGTCTATTGGGGTTCTTATGCACTTTAGGCAAGCCTTTTATATACGGAATGGTATATTTAATATTAAAGAAATAGTCACATAGCTCCTTGGTAATCATCTGTGCATGATGTAAATGCTTAATATAATTATTAACTGGTTCTACCATTCCTTTCACCTCACTGTAATTAATTTTCTTGTAAAAATCAGTGTTGCCTAACATCTCATACATCAAATTTTCATATAGCTCAGTGTCTAGGACAACTATACACCCACCCTTATCTGCAGGTCTAATAACCAGGTCATCATCTTTTTCAAGATTATATAGAGCTTCTGATTCACTCCTACTGAGATTATGCCACTTGTTCTTATTCACTTTGCTATTATGTACTCTATATATATCATCTATCACTATTTGTTCAAACGCATTAATCAGTGCTGTCTGTTTGGGGACATACGTACTGGGTCTATTAAAGACATGACTGACATCATTACTATTACTTACTTGATTCTGATGAAACATATACTTAAGCATCAGATTCCTTGTGAACATCTTAATGTCAAAAATCAAATCTGTTATATTCATATCACTAGTGGGTATGAAGGACAGACCCTTAGAAAGTACATTAATCTCAGAATTAGTTAAAGTACGTTTAGAAAGATTAGTTATTAATGTCTTACATTCTGGAATGCTTTCTTTATTGTGTACGTATTCTCCTTCACTTCTTCGAATTTTCTTTTGTGACGTGTGTTGCTCCTGCCCCTGGGTTGAAAACCTGACCCCTGAGGCGCTCTCCGGTTCAGCGAATTGTCCCTCATAGGAAGCGGAAAAACCAGGGCTTGTGTAGCTGCTGTAACCGCTTCCAAATGTGGCAATGGGTGTTGCCTCTGCAGTGTAGTTTGAACTTCTCCATTGGCTCCATGGTGTACTTCCGCTGTTGTAACCACAACTTTCCTCCTTGCACCCATGGATTCACTGAAATTCACTGCTGGCAAATGAACACTAGCTTCAAGATGTTCACTCGCCTCACTGGCTGTGCCCATCGTCGTTCCATTCTCACATGCTGCTCGAACGCCAACTCCAGCCTCAACAGAAGCTCCGATGATGTCACTCCGTCGTTCTTCATCCATCCCTGCGTGCCTACTGCCAGGCAGCATAGTATCACGTGGCCAAGTAAAGATATTACCAACAGCAAAGTCCTGTCGATCCCTCTTTAGTTTTCTTAATTTAATTTGTAACAATTTGCGTTTGTACGTATTCACATTATCTATAGTCTCTGACAGCAGCCTGGTGAACACTTCGCAATCATACCTGTTGCAAAGCTGCAAGTAGTTGGTCTTCACCTCTTCCACTATTAACAGTTCTTTCCTCTCAGCAGCATTTATTAAAAGTCTCATATAGCCCATACTTGTCGCTATATTTAACTTCTGCCATTCACTTACTAATACAGAATCTTGATCAGTCTGTGCAGGCATTTTTAAAAATCTGAGTCCTCGTGGTATTAAACCTTCAGATACACAGACTTGCAGATGAAACTTCTCATACTGCAGCCTGGCTAATTTAGACATACTCTTTTCCAAGATTAGCAAATCAGTTCGAAGTGTTAAAAAATCAATTTCAGGTTCACTGCCACTGTCAACTATTAGATTTCTGTTCAAAAGAGGGTTAACTCTATCAGTAACTTTAGAAATGAATAGTTCTGCATTTGAATCAATTTTTTGAACATTAGACATACAACTTGAAGGATTATTTGTAGTTGAATTGTTTGGTTTGGGTGAATAATCCAGCTCAATTTCTTCCATTACACCGGCCAAATCCTTGGTGCTGTCAGGCATGAAAAAAGAAAACAGTACTATGCAGAAAATGCCCAATAGCAACCAGAATACCTCTGCAAACACAGTGAAGGCAAACAAAAATCCAGAAAAAATGCTGAGGTTAGGCTCCAGTGTCCAAATCAAAGTAAAAAGCAGTCTTCAGTCTTCAATAAAGGTAAAAAAGCAGACTTGAACCGAAGAATAAAAGTATAAGAAGTCTTCTTTATTGTCACACAAGCGCTTTCACATATTGCTTCCTCAGGTGTATACTAACAAAGGTAAACCACACCTATATATACTTAACTAAAATAATCATGTGACTCAATAACCCATTTACCATTAAAGCTGTATTCTCTCATAGATCAGAAAGCATTGCTTAAAGCTAAGTGTGTATGACACAACAAAGGTGTGACTATTTAATAAAATACAATAAATCTAAAATACATAATATATATCTAGAAAACATTCTATCTTCATATTCATAATGTAGAGCTTCTAAAAATATATAGAACTTCTAAAAAATGCATCAATTTTAATGCATTGTTTTAATAAAATTCTTAAAAACATATAAATATAGATATTTCATAGCAAACATTGCATAAAAATATATTAATATATTAATATATTAAAAACATAAACCCATAGCCATCTATTTACCTACGTAGCCCCCTTTTTCTTAAGATAGGCTTAATGGGCATGCTGTCATTCAGCCCGTGACCAAAGTTGGCTCTCAGCATAGCTATCCATCTTGCTTCAACTTCTTCGGTTCTATCTCTAATGTCACTATTTCTCATATTCTCATAAGTTCTTGCAACAATCATAAACCTAAATGTATGTTTTTGGCCTACCTTCAAAACGTGCTTAGATAACGCGTTGTTCTCTGAGCCCTTCCCTATGTGGTATACATGTTCTCTAACCCTTTCTCTGAGGCTGCGGTCTGTTTTGCCTACATAAAAACAGTTGCACTGGCCACAGATAGCAAGATAAACCACATGGGTGGTCAAACATGAACCACCAACCCTAAGCTCATAAAGTGCATTTGTATCTGGATGTACAAAGTGAGTATCACTGCAAATATACTGGCATTGATTACACTTGCCACATGGTCTGGTGCCAATCATATTCTCAAGATTCACTTCGTCTCGACCGTTGCATAATCTCCTTTTGAGATTCTTTTTATTCTTAAAGGTGAATTGTGGTTTACATCCTACCACTCCACTAATTACTGGGTCGGTCATCAGAATTTTCCAATGGTTATTAACTATCTCTGTATATTTCCTCACATCCCTAGAGTAGGAAATATTGACCTTAAGCTTATTCTCACTTGTCTTAGCTTCCCTGTTAAATTTATCTGAGAAATAAGGTCTGGCCCTTGTACCTCTCATTTGCTGTGCTTTTATAAAGCCTTCCTCTATCATACTTCTCTCATAACCCCTCTCATCCAATTCATAACAGGTCTTAACAAGCTGTTTCTGACAGTCATTATGTCTTGTTCATGGACAGCATCATGAAATAGCTGTTTCACTGGAGAAAGAGAGGCTCTGGTCTCAATTCCCTTTACACTGCTCTGAGGGCAAGGAACTCTACCTGTAGCCAAAAACGGTGTATGTGAAGCCACTGCTTGTTGGGGGACCACAATCTTGAAGAAGAAAGGGACTTCAGTTGGAATTCCCAAATCGCAAGAAAAAACTCAGTTGTCAGGAGATTTAACAGGTTCTGAGGTAAGAAAACAACAGTTACACTAAGACTAGCAAGAACTGCACTTCTAAGATGGCTGCTGTCTGAGTAACATGTTCAATAGAACTCTACTATTAAAAATACCAGTAAGTTATCAGTTTTGGTAAAATACTGTTAGAAGTAACACTGCCTGGATGCCAGTAAAGATGACATTTGGAAATAAAGTAACGGAAAATCAACCAGAAAAGATAAAGAAAATGCTCTGGCTGGGAAGAACCTTGCAGTTGTTCAGCAAAAAGCAGTTCAAGTTGCTGCACTCAGAGGAGTTTATACATTCCTCCACTGTCTCACCTAAAGTCAAATGACAAATGTCTAGAAAAAGATGAAGAAGGTTTAAGCAGCCATTCAGGTGAGCAAAAAAAAAAAAAAAACTGCAGAAATCAAAGAACTACTTCAAAAAATAGTAGAGTTAAAAGACAAAGTGTGCAGAGGAAAACCTGAAATTTTTTGCTATGCCAGAGAAACTGGAACAGACTGCAATAATTTTATGAAAGTACACATAAGCAACTAGAATGATTTTCCAAAACAGGCCAGAGGAAAAAGCTTGGGCACCAGCATATTGTGGAAAGTGATTTTTTGTTCTGTACAGCAGCCAGAACAGAAGCAAGTTTACCCTGGCAATCGGATAGGCAATATCAGGAGGCAAGTGTGACATTCAAGATGCTATGTCCAGTTGTCTTCTGGATATTTTTTTCTGGAGGATCAAAGATATTTTTGGAGGCCTGCAATTTAATGCAGAAAATTAGTAAAGGAATCAACCTATTGGTAGCAAATAACTAGGGAAGGACGGTAACAGGTTGGAATGAGGCCAAGCAGAAGTTTGGACCACAAGTTAGAAACTGCCTTCCTACCAGGGATGGACAACACAATATAGGCAAACTGAAAGGCACAGGGGAGTACCAAGTGAAAAAAACAATTCTGGTTTAGCTTTTAGTTGGGTCTAGAAAAATTGCTTTGGTTAAAAAAAGGATAATTAGTTAGGCATATAAAATACTGAATTCTAACTATCTCCAATAAAAAAGCCAACCAAGCGGATACAGGCTGCCTTGTACCATAAGCAAATATAAATAAGTAAAAAAGAACAAGGCTGCCAAACAAGGCTAAAAGACTTAAATTTATTAAAATGCAAGTGGTAAGCGCTTTCATACAGATACACTGCACTTCATCAGACCAATAAAATAAAAACCAAGCAACACACATTTAAATAGCAGAATCAATTAAATTAAGCAATTAAAGAACATAATTAGTGCTTCAGAGAGCGTGCCTTTGAAACAGGCTTTAAAGGTACACATCCATTCAGCCCTGGTGCTCTATGTGCAGTGAGCCTAATAATCCATTTAGATTCTGCAACTTTAATTTATTCCTCATATCTCCACCCCACCTATCAACACCTAACAACCGTAAAATTTCTCCACGGCCACTCTCCCTCCATTTTGGGAATTAGTCAACAAACTCTAATGATGAAGTAGTTATATCAGCACAAGCAGAGGTAGAGGAGCCAGATACTAACTTTTCCATGGCCAGTCCCCCTCTACTCTGAGAATTAGTCGCAACCCTGGCAAACTGTGAGGAAGAAGCTACTATTTCACGGGGCCTGACAAAAATGTACCCCTTCTTAAAGTCATTATAATACCTCTGCAATTTAGACAGTTTTTGCTTTCTTAGCCTGCTTTCATATAAATGGGAAGTATAGGTTCATAGGTGTTGTACTAGGCTAATGGCTCTGGAGCCTATACAAGCCTAACCCAAGAAGATTCCCTGGCATCATACCACCCAAAGTTAGTTCCCAGTGCCCCTGCCAAGCAAGGCCACTGAAGTGATCCCCGGGGTGAACTTCCTATTGCCCACCCACTCGTCAAGATTGTATTACAAAGCTCATCCAGCTTACGATCCAGAGCCTCACATAAAAATTTCTGCTTAATATCACTTAGCAGCCGCTCCAACTCTTTAGAGAGTTCCATTTCAGAGTTTTTAAAGAAGTCAATAAGAAGTCGTATATAATTGAAGCTAACCTCAATATTAAGTGCCGTCCGGGGTAGAGGGTAATGGTGGCTGTAGAAAAGGAATGGCCACTGATAAGTCTGTGAAGAATAAGGTTGCTTTGACTTATACCAGTGATATGAGAAGGGTATGTGGTATTATTAGAAAGAACTGGTCCGTGCTTTTAGCTGATGATGGCATCAAAGATATAGTTGGGAATGGTTTCTCCTTCAGGTGCAAGAATAGACGTAATTTAAAGAGAGAATGATGCTATAACTTTGATCAAAGTACGTCCTGTGTTCAGTCAATTAGGAAGGGTACCTATGCGTGTAAGGGTTGCAGAGCATGTGAATTTATATGTGAACAAAAAACTTTTGTACATCCTAATAATGGGTATAAGTTTGAACCCCAAGTTTTATGCTGACTGCACTTCGGTATATTTAGTCTATTTGGCCCGATGTAGAAACTGTTCATGCTTCTATATAGGGAAGACTGAACGCCCTTTTAAATAGGGTATAATGGAGCATTTTGGTTATATATGTAGGGATGAGCCCACTAGTGCCTTGTATAAGCACGTTTGTGATAAACCTGGGCATACTTTCACCTTTATGGTTTTGCAATTGTTAGGTTTTGATAGACGGAGTGGAGATATGAGGAATAAATTAGAGTTGGCAGAGTCTGGGAGCACCAGGGCTGAATGGATGTGTACCATTAAAGCCTGTTTTAAAGGCACACCCTCTGAAGTACTAATTATGTTCTTTAATTGCTTTTTTAATTGATTCTGCTATTTAAATGTGTGCTGTTTGGTTTTTATTTTATTGGTCTGATGAAGTGCAGTGTATCTGCATGCAAGTGCATACCACTTATATTTTAATAAATGTATGTCTTTTAGCCGTGTTTGGCTGCCTTGCTCTTTTTTACTTATTTCTAACTATAAGAATCTATCAGATGTTACAAAAGACTGGAAAAGCAATTTACAAAGAAGGAAATCTGTATGGCTCCCAAGTATGCAACAAAGTCCAGAAGAATTAGGACTTTTTTTTTCTTTCTTTCTTTTTTTTTTTTTTTTACACACGACACATCTTTATTAAATTATGATATAGGCAATCTTACACTTAAATAAATGAAAATAAACCATACCGACACAATCTCAGTTGTAAACATTATGCGTCATAAACCATGCCAACATAACTGTAGCTGCAAACGTTATACATCAATTATAACATATCCGGTCATCGTCAGTCAGACATTACATAGCTCATTCAAATCCCATTTTCTTTTAAACATCGTTCCTCTTCTGCATGTACTGATCCCACACTTCCCATTTTTTCATAGCTTAAAAAAATCACTTCCTTAGTTACACTAATTTGCTCAACCAGCATCTCCGACAGAGCAGTCTGCAGGGAATCTTTAGAGTCTGCCAACTCATTACACTCCCAGAAAATATGTTCCCAGTTTCCTTTTTCTTGCCCATCACACCCCCCAAATTTGCTGTTTACCCGAGGAAAAATTCTTTGGAGTCTACTTGGGGTGTAAAAATACCTATGGAAACACTTCCAAGCAAAGATTCTAAACATTCTAGACTTTGTTGCATATTTGGGAGATCTACATATCTCTCCCATTGTTTCTTTATGAATTACTTATCCAATCTTGGTTCCTTTCCCAGTTTTCTCCAATAAATTCCAGTCCCCTCTTGCCTATTGTCTGTTTCTCTAATTGCAGTCATCCCTATTGGCAGAATTTCCTTTCTCCATTCCCGTGTTGGCTTAGTTCTTAGAATACTTGTTGCTTCTTTATGAATATAATATTCTGTATGATTATTGTTACTCTTCTTAAATGCCTGCCTCCAAAATCCCAGTCTCTCCTCGTTTCTTGAGCTTCCTCCCTGTTTCATCATCTCTTTCTACTTTGAATTGTAGTTTTCTGCTTGTGCTATGTATAGGAGCCTTAACTGTGTTGCTCTGAAATACCCATTCAAACTGGGTAATCCCAATCTACCCTGTTTTATTGGAAGAATAAGCTTATCCCACTTGACTCCTGCAGTCATCCCCCCAGATAAAATCCTTCAGCTCTTTATTAATTGCTATCCACAGCTTCTCCTTTGGCTGACTAAAAAATATGTCTGACCTGTGTATAAGAATAAAGGGACTAAAACATTTTAACTACTTGTATCTTACTACTGATATCCATATAACAGAGCTTCCATTTTCTCAGTTTTTATATTATTTTCTGTTTAGTCTCTTCCCGCATATCCTTAGCTGCCACACAGGAAACTATTTTAATCCATACTCCTAAATACTTCATTTTATCATATCCCCATAAATATGGATATTGCTGAACCAATCTGTATGTGAGTACATAATTTACCGCAACTGCCTTTGTTTTAGCTTCATTAATGCTGTATACTAAAAAAGATCAGAAACTGTCTTAATATGTTCCACACCACTGTAACGTCCCTTTCTGGTTTTGTCAGGTATAAAATAAATGTCATCTGCAAACAGAGCCAGCATTTCTTGAAAATCATACCAGTTTTCTTTGCCAATGGTTTTAAATATAATGCAAAGGACAAGGAGAGAGGACACCCCTACCTGGTTTTTCTGCTCAAGCAGAGATTATTAGAGAGGACCCCACCCACTTTAATTTTCACCTCCGATCCCTCATATACCCTTCTAATCAACCTTATAATTTTAGCTGAGAATGCAAATGCTTCCATTGCTCTGCTCATCAAGTCCCAGCTTACTCTGTCAAATGCTTTCTCAGCATCAAGACCCACCAACAACAGTGGTATTTTCCTACATTCTGCTTCCTTCTGGATCATCAGTGTTCTGTTAATCTTGTCAAATGCTTGCCCCCCTCCATAAAGCCATTCTATATCTATCAATAATGGGATCACTTTTCTCATTCTTTTAGCCATTATAGACATACACACTTTATAATCATGGTTTAGTATTGAAATGGGCCTGTATGAAGCTGGATCTGATGGATCTGTACCCTCTTTAGGTATTACAGCTACCACTGCTTTCTTCCAGGATGTTGGTACTTCTCCACCTCTTAAAATACTATTAAACAAAACCTTCCAGATCTTTATCAAATTTTCCCTCTTAGCTTCCAAATTTCCACAGAAGTACCATCTATTCCTGGGTACTTTCCTGTAGATTAGTTATACATCACCATTTTTATCTCATCTCCTCCTATCCTACGTTTCAGTAAATGAGCATCCTCTACCTCTGACCTGGGCATATTTAATTCTTCCATAAACATTTCCATTTGTATCTTTTCTGTATTTCCATATTTCTCTGCTTTATGCAGACTTTCATAGAATTTCCGAAATCTTTCTAATACTTCTACAGGAACCCTTGTTACCTTCCTCATTATAGGCTCCCAAAGCTTGATGACAGCCCTTTTTACTTTCTGTTGCCTTAGTTGCTGTGCTAAAAGTTTTTGTGCAATAGAGTTACTGTAAAAAACAGTTGTTTAACAGCAATCTTTCTAAACTTGTGCATATTATTGAGGTAATCCTTTATTTTCTGTTTAGCATTCTGCAGTTGCTCCTCTTCTTGTTCTGTAAGATTCTCCCTATTTTACAATACTTCAATATTTGTAAAATATTTGCCAATCCCTCTAAATAATTTTGTTACTTCTTAACCACATCTTCCTTTCTTTCCTTAACACCCTAAACTCCATTTTAATTGTATCCTCCTCCCTAGCTACATTTTCAGAAGAAATTTCTATCTCCTCTAATAGCCCCTGAATAATTTCTACTACCCATACCTTAAATTCCTCTCTTTTCAACAGACAGGTGGGAAAGCGCCAGTGTCTTAAGTTTTATTTCATTACTCTGCATTTTTATTTTAGTTATTACTGATGCATGATCTGAAACAGTTATTGGGTGTGTAGCATTATCTTCAATTAAATGCACATGTTCCTGTGAAATACAAGTTCGGTCTAGCCTAACCCAATTTTTGTATCTTGGGGAATAATGTGTACATTTCATTCTGATCTCCTAGCACTGAATTCACATCTTCCATGCCAAATATTTTCATAAATTTCTTTAAAGATCTACCCTCCTTTGTTGTATTTTACCTTCTGGGCCCCCAGACACATGTTCATTATTGCAAATCAAAATCTAGCCCACCCGATAAGTAATATTCCTTGCTGAAAGCTGAATATTTCTCTCAGAAGTTAAGCTCTTTTTTAATTTCTCAAAATATTCTGGGTTTCTAATACCATAACGGGTATGAACACCATTCCTAATTCAGAGCATGGTAAAGTTCATGAAATTAGTATTGTTTAAATCTTTGATGTCAGACAAAAGTGCTTTTTACAGCACCCGCAATGTGCCCAATAATGACTGCTACTGCAATTCCTATGGACTTGCATGTATTGGTAACATATCTAAATACGACTGTAGATTCTTTTTTATATGACCCATTGCTGCTACTACTATTGGAACTGTCTGGGTATCTTTCTTCCACATTGCTCTCATTTCTGCCCACAAATCTTGATATTTTATGTTTGTCTGTATGCAAGACACTGTAGTCAATGGGTGTAGCAATTTCAGTGATCAATTCTGCTTTTGTCTTCTTTTCATGTACCACTACATCTGATTTTCTCATCTCTATCTTTTTAACTGTTGGTAATGGGTGATCCCATGCGATGTAGACTTCATTTTCTATGATGCTTTGTGGCTCATGTTTCCAGTGTTTTTCAGCCACTTCATTACCATATTTGCACAATCCCCAAGGCAACAGTCTTGCCACATTATTATGCCTTCCAGTATACAATCCTTCTGCTATTAGTATGTCACAACCAGCAACAAGGTGTGCGACTGTTTCCAATTCTGTTTTACAAAACCTACATTTGTCTGTTTCTCCCATATGTTCAATGGACTTTGTAAACCAATGTGTACTCAGCCCACTGTCTTGGGCTGCCAATATACATCTTTCATCTTTTGGTTTGAATTCACCTCTCCTTAGCCTTTCCTGTGCTCGATCCTGATCAACATGAGGTTCTTCCAGAAGTCTTTTATAGTCACTTTTATACACGGACAGACTCAAAAAACTTCAGCTACTCTCTGTCTCATATCATCTACTAAGAGGCGATCTCTGCTTGACTTACAAAGCCATGTCTGACCCATCTCTGTTAGAAATACTACATCTAAATAAATCCCAATCCCTCCACACCACTCTCTCCAGAGACCTCAGCCTCATTACCACAACCAACAGAACATGCAGGAGGGACAAGTTCATAACCCAGAGACTGCCCATGCTCTGGAATAGACTTCACATACATGTCAAGCAGAGCACCTCACTGGCCCTCTTCAAGAGAAATCTTGATGAGTGGATGGGAAATAGAAAGTTCACCCCGGGGATAAATCCAGTGGCTCTACTATGTAGAGGCACTGGGAACTAACGTTGGGTAGCATAACACCAGGGCACTTCTATGGGCTAGGCTTGTAAAGGCTCCAGGATCATTAGCCTAGTACACACCTATGAACCTACGAACTTGCAACTATATTTATGCATTTTTCACATTAATTGCCTTCCCATCTGATCCTTCACCTTATATTCTTTCTGTTTTATTTGGCACATTCAG
This sequence comes from Protopterus annectens, assembly GCF_019279795.1. Taxonomy (NCBI): domain Eukaryota; kingdom Metazoa; phylum Chordata; order Ceratodontiformes; family Protopteridae; genus Protopterus; species Protopterus annectens. Next base: position 181,175,656 of record NC_056747.1, on the reverse strand, counting down.
TTGCTGCCTGATTTGTATCTACTTCTGGATTAATTTCCATTCCTGCTTGACACCGATATGCTTCTCCTAGATTAAGCAAAAAAGTCACCTTAGATTTATTCTTCTCATATTTCAAAACTTTCACTACATTTGGGTGTTGTGAGATCAGCTGATATGTGTACAGTCCCACAATTGCAGATCTATACATGTAATCTATTTCAAGGAGGCCCATAATCCCTTTGGAACGGGGAATATATAGTTTTGGTATGCACTTATTTTTATAAATCATTTGGTGGGCATGAAGCATTCCTCTTGTTTTCCTGTGTAATCTATCCACCACATTTTGGGGCCAATCACTCTAAAACTGTTAAGTCAGGACAGGAAGACAAATTGGTTTATAGTTTGAATTTTGTTTACTAGATGTCAACGCTGCTTTCAGGATTAATTTAAGTCTTCTAAAATATTCCTTACTACGTTCTATTCACATTTGTTCATGTTTTATTGTTGATCCTTCATCAGTTCCCAAATATTTATAAACTCCCTCTTGCTCAAGTTCTTTTACATCACATTCTTGTCCCACGCTGATGTTTTCATACTGTTGCAGTTTTTCTGCCTTAAAGTTTACTTTTGCACATTTATCAAGACCAAATGCCATTCTTATATCATCTGAAAAAGTTGTGACTACTTGCAGTTGCGCTTTCAGTTCATCTGATTAGCTATACAATTTAAATCATCAACAAAGAGAAGATTAGAGGTCTTTACACTTTGTTGTTTTTTAGGAGCCAAATTATTGCCATAGCCTAATCTGTTAAGTAGACAGCTTAAAGGGTTAAGAGCAAGACAGAATAGCAATGGTGACAGGGAGCCAGCTGGAATATCCCCCAGCATGGTATAACTGGTGGTTCTATTAAGTGCTGACTGGTTTTGTCTTATCTTTATAACTCTCTCAGCCAGGAGAACAATTGAATGCTTTCTTCTTAAAGCCATTTCTCTTTATCAGATTGTCTTCTAGAGACATGAGAACCAGACACAAAACTGCTTACTAGAAAAAAGCCTTACAATATTCAATATTATTCTTCATTTACATGCTTTCTATTTGAACTTGTTACTAAATTAAGCTAATGGCCTTAACCTAGTCATTACCCTATGCAAGAATGAGAAAAAGCACAGTAATTTTTATTTTAACCAGATCTTTTTTAACATTGCAGTGCCTACATTTCTTAAAACTGAACAAGGTGAAAGAGAAAAGGGAGAAAAAAAACAGGAGCACCTATTTATATTAGCATCCTCACTACACTTAAAAATAACTGAAAAATTTGACTTTATAACATGCAAATAAAACAATGCACTATTTAAAAAGTACTATTAAGAAAATGCTTTGTTTTACTTAAAGTTAACTTTCTCCCTCCTCTTCTACTCTTCTCTCTCCTGAGTATTTTTATGAACATTTATGACATGAAGTAGGGCATATGCCTTAGAGTCCCCTAGAAGTTTAACAAAGTCCAAAAAAGTGCAGTATTTCCAGATTTTCTTGTTCTGTCATTCTGTCATGTTTCACATATATAACTACTGCTTTATAATCCCAGGTTTGTCTACTTCCAGGTTATTGATTTTATTTTCCATATGTTAATGACATGAAGTATGGCATATGCTTTAGAGTCCCATATAAGTTTTACAAAGTCTAAGAAAGTTCAATATTTACAGATTTTCTTGTTCTGTTCCTGTTCCATCTCATCCCAAACCCTGTCTCTGCTTTATTTCCAACATACTCTTGATTCTTCTAGTCAGATCTTGTGTTTTTTCTCCTCTCTCAAGCATTTTCCAATGAAACACTGGAAAAGTTTTCACTAGCACAGTCTCTATGTGGTCTTTTATTACCAGAAAAACAATAAGCAGAATCTTCTTTTTCACAGCTCACTTTTTGTTGGACAAACTTTTGTATTTCTTCCTTAGCATGTACTTCATCAGGGAAAAATATTTTGGAGATAGCTGGGTACAGCAGTTTGAATCTCATGCATGCTTCTTTACATTCCTCGAATAATGGGATACATGTACTCCTCTTCTTGCTGGTGTACAATGAGTAGTCATTCTCCACAAACACTCTGCTGTCACCCACTTTTACTATTTTGCTCTTCTGCCACTGTTTTATCAGAATCAACTCTTTCTGCTGGTAAAACTGCATCTTTACTATTAAAGGTCTAGGTTATTTTCTTATGGGCAGGTTTGGAGCACACACAAGATGGACCCTTTCAATTAACAATTTCTGTTGTGGAATACTAGGTCCAGTTGCTTATTTCTGCTTTAATAAAAGTAATACAATCTGTTTCTTCGAGCTTCTCAGGTACTGCAGAAAAACTCAGTTTTTCTCTAAATGCTCTGCCTTCTAATTCTATTAGCTTTTCAAACACCTCCTCTTGTGCAGTCTCATATTCAGCCAACATTTTCTTCATTTTGTCCTCCAAGTTTTGCAGTTTTTATCACCTTATCTAAATATCTGTTTAAAGCTTCTTCCATTTTTTCTAGCCTTTTATTGTTTGAGTCGATATATTCCATCCGGGTTTCATTTTGTTGCAGTCAGGTCTGTGTGCAGTTGCCTTATACTTTTCTCTAGGTTACTGGACATCATGTCTGGAGCTTGCAGTGCTTTTTGCTGAACAATTACAGTACTTCTCCCAGTCAGTGTTTTTGCGTTGCCTTTTGTAGCTGATTTCCCTTCAGGTCCTATGTATTTCTTTTTCCTTGGCATCCAGGTAATGCAATTACTAGCCAGTTACTGAAATTTACTCAGAAATCTAGACACACTGGCTCTTCTGCTACATTTCTGCTTTCACACTGGGAGAGCTAGAATTAAGCTGTTACTCAATGTGTGGCCATCTTAGAAGTCGCAGAAGGATTAGGACTTTTGAATGGAAGTTTTGTATAAGATACTTCTATACCTGAAGCGACTTCTGAGAATTTTTCCTCATGTAGACAGCAAATGCTGGAGGCGTGATAAAAAGAGAGAATGAACTGGGAACACTCAGATTGTTTTTTTGGGAATTCAACAAGTCGGCAGATTTTAAAAATTCCCTATAAAGTTCTTCCCCACTCTCCCCTGCCATCCTCCATGAAATACCTACTAGCATAACCCCCAAAAAAAAACTAACAGGTCCTGGCAGCACTTGCTAAGGCCAAAAACACAGCCTCAATGGGATTCGACAACATCTAAAGATGGCTCTTAAATAGGTAGAAACATGACCTGTCAGGACCACTTGAGTCACTTTTCAACTATAGCCTCAAAACAGGCTTTGTACCACAAGAATGGAGGACTGCAGCAGTTACCAGACTACACAAGAGTAGATCAACCAACCAACCTTGGAAACTGCAGACCTATTAGTCTGACTAGTCTAATATGAAAAAATATGGAAAGAATTATCAAGGAAATGATCAACAAGGCCATACGCAACCTTCAGATATTGGACACAACCCAGTTTGGCTTTGTCAAGGGAAGATCATGCCTACTAAACCTAGTAGACTTCTCTGAGAAGGTCACCAAGGCAATGGATAATAGGAAAATGGTGCATACTGTTCACCTGGACCTAGCTAAGGTGATCGATACAATATCTCACTTGGGCACAGTTGCCAAACTCACCAAACTGAGCATAAACCCTTATATAACTCACCAGATTAACATCTAGCTTACAGTCAGGATTGGTGAGAGAACCTACACTAAGAGACCGGTCACCAGTGGGGTACCTCAGGTCTCCCTGCTGGGATCACTCCTATTTACCTTCTACTTCTCAGAGGTAAAGACTAATATCAAGGGGCTTTGGCTGGTCAAGTTCGCAAATGACTCAAACTTGGGAGCTATCATACATTAAAAACGTCTAAGGAATGCAACCGCACACAGCTATAATACAGCCTGCGATTTATTACAAAGAAACGGGCAAAGTACAAACAACTATAACAAAATGACGGATTTAGCGCTTTCTTCCACCTGAAGTGTGGATTTCATCAGAATCAACTACAGAAATCTCTTAACTAATTTATTAGTTTTGTGGCGCCAAAAAATTCAGACTCATTTAAAATTTAAAGAAACATATACCAACTCAATACGTGAATAACACTATTAATAATGAGAATAATAATAAAATAAAAAAGCATTGAATTAACAGTACTACATATTACTGAATTTTGTATACTTGTTAATATAACTTCTAATTCATTGCTAACTCTCATACACCATAATATCATGTTGAATACTATATTGACAATATTGAATTTTAAAGGTTTCTTATCATATTTAGATATTTTTATATACTTGTATTTATGAAATTATTTATACATAGACATACATTATGGCAAGAGATGTATTAGGATGTAGGCCTTCACGTTTTAATCAATATGTATATTTTTATTATTTTTTAACATTTTAATAGGTTAGCATTAATTTATTAATGACAATTGGTATGAACGTATCTTTATCCCCTTAGAGTGTTATCAGTTCCCCTATGAACGCATTCAGGAGTATTGATAGATTTTTAGCAATTTACTAATATTTTACTATGCTGGTATACATTAATATTTATTATGACTCAGTATTCAACATGATATTATGGTGTATGAGAGTTAGCAATGAATTAGAAGTTATATTAACAAGTATACAAAATTCAGAAATATGTAGTACTGTTAATTCAATGCTTTTTTATTTTATTATTATTCTCATTATTAATAGTGTTATTCACGTATTGAGTTGGTATATGTTTCTTTAAATTTTAAATGAGTCTGAATTTTTTGGCGCCACAAAACTGATAAATTAGTTAAGAGATTTGTGTAGTTGATTCTGATGAAATCCACACTTCAGGTGGAAGAAAGCGCTAAATCCGTCATTTTGTTATAGTTGTTTGTACTTTGCCCGTTTCTTTGTAATAAATCGCAGGCTGTATTATAGCTGTGTGCGGTTGCATTCCTTAGACGTTTTTAGTGTTGGATTTTACTTCTTTGTTGCTGTCTTTCAACACTATCACTGGAGCTATCATACATTCCCATCCACAACACAAACATCTTACAAGAGGGTCTAATGCAGACAAATGACTGGTGCCATAGTCATTGACTAAACATGCCAAGAAATGCATTATAGCACCTTTTGGGAAAACTGGCACCCAGGATAATTACTCCATTGATAAGACACCCCTAAGAGTTGACCCAGTAGTCAGGGATCTGGGAACATATGTAGATGGTAATCTGGCCTTTGATCAACATGTGACCAAGGTAGCAAGATAATCATTCTATGTCACCAAATGTATATAAGGGCATGACATCCAGGGTCCAAAGTCTACTGCCACTTTATTCTGGCCTTATTAGATCCATCACAGAGTATAACACCCCCTTTGACATATACCTGACCAGACATATGCAACAGCTGGAATACCCACCAAGGTTCTTTACCAAGACAATTCAGGGTATAAACACATTGTCGTATACAGATCACCATAAAGCCCCATCTCTATACTCCTTCTCTTACAGGGTACCGAGAGGCGATCAATGCCTGGCATTCAAGGCATCCTCAAATTCAGCTGTATTGGACATTTTGCACATACACAAAATGAACAGCATCAGAATCACTAGATCCAAAGACTTAAATTTTGCACATGACATAGATTAGACATGTTGGTGAGACAGATATGTGTCTCAGCAGATACCCGTGCTCTGGAACAGCCTCCCCATCCTTGTGAAGCAGAGTCCATCCCTAACGCTATTTAAGCATAACCCTGACCAATGGATGGGAAACTGGAAATTCACCCCAACCCTATTTAAGCATAACTCTGACCAATGGATGGGAAATTGGAAATACACCCAGCGTCTGACACCCATGTCTCTGATAGTTTGGGCATTATTGTCCGTCTCGAACACCTCCTCCTCATAACCTATAGAAATTTCCTAACACACCCCTTCCTAAAAAAACACCCATAATACATAGGGGCACAACTGGATTGGACTGCATGGCTAGGATTATAAAGGCCCTCGTGGTCATTAGCCTACTATATAACTATGAAGCTAAATGTTGGGGGAGCAAACAATTAAGGAAATGAATTTTTTTAATCAAAATGCATGACCTGAATTGCAGAGAGATAGTAACACTTTACTAAATTTAATGCTGCCAAAAAAGCAACTACTAGAATTTGCAAATCCAAATCTAAATCAGCCATTACTGAAGTACTGAATACTGTAAAGAAAATAAACTAATCTGAGGTGTGATATTTAGAAAAGGGAAGGAAAACAATACATAGAAATAAATGCAATTTGTGGGATACTGTCCTGGAAGAAGTAGTAGGTGCTAGAAACAAGGCTTTCCAGGAGCAAAAACTTCAGTGATGCAGTGGATGCTGGCTCAGAGATTTTGTCAAGGATTTCAATACAAAAATAAGGTCCCATAGAGGCACTGGTTCCCTAACTGGGTAACGGAGTAGAAAAAACCCTTTGAGAAAGGCTTTGCAAAGCTTATGAGAGCCCATGTAGAAGGCTTTCTGTCTAACTTGAAAGTTGGAAATGGATGTTAATTACCTAGAGAAGTTGGAACCTGAACCAAACATTCCAGCTAACAAATGCAAAATATCTCGAGTAGGAGCAGAGAAAGGGTCAGTGTCCTGTGAAGAAGCCATGATAATCTGACATTTCCACTTCTTGTGATAAAACTTGCATGTGGATTCCTTCTGAAAAGCAAACAGAATCCAAACTATGCCAGGGGATAAAGCTGGGTTACTGGCTTCACTGGAAGTGCATTAACCCAGCAATTAGCCTGAGTTGTGGAGGTCTACGTGAGACTTTCTAGATGGGTGGGAAAGAAGATGCTGTCTTTGATCTAAGATCCAGGAGGATTCCCTGATTTGATATTTGAGAAGGGGAATTTGCTGGGGCAATCAGGATCATGGTAGTTAAGCACCTGATAGCTTTCAGCAAAATTCTTGGAATTAGGGGGCATGGACAAATAAGAATACTGTAGCCTAGGAGGCCATTTGCTTGAACAGTGTGTCTCTTGGGAACTCTCACTTTCTGGAGAAATCATGGTGGAGAACTTGCTGTATTTGGTGTTGGACGGAGAGGCAAACAGACTGCAGCAAGCTGCCCCAGTTCTTGAAAATGAGTTGTGCTGCCTTTGGACTGAGAGACCACTTGTAAGGCATCATGACAGACCTGTTCAGGTGGTCTGCAAAGGATCTGAGAGACCTGGGAATGTATGCATCAAACAAAAAGTGATACAATACAATCACTCATTGCCATGTGCTTCCTGGCATAAGGAGTATAATCTGGATCCCCCTTGCTTGTTGATTTACCAAACTATCAAACTGAAGGTTTGGAAAGACATAACCCCTGGAGGAAGTTATTCCTGTAGTTCCTGCAATGCTATAAAGCTCAATGCAAGGAAGACTGTCCACATCTCCAACACACTGACTTGAAGGTTGGCCTCTTCTGAACTCCATAACCCTCTGACCATCCTCCCCTTATAATGCACCCCCCACTCCTAGGAGGAGGGAGCATCTGGGTTCACTACCGCTACTGGTGGCTGTAGTATAAACTGTCTCTTCGAATGGAAGTAGAGGGAATCTAGCCACAGTTGTAAATGTTGCTTGCAATGACTGCGTTTTTTTTTAAACAAGAAACATCTCTATTAAATTATCACGTATAACAGAGAATTATACATACATTTATATAAATGAAAACAAACCATATTGACAATTTTAGTTGCAAACATTATATATCACAAACCAGGTTGACGTAATTGCAGTTGCAAACATTAAATATCACTTATAATCTATCTCATCATTGTCAGTCAAACATTACATAGCTCATTCAAATCCTGCTTTCTTTTAAACCTTGTTCCTCCTCTGCATGTACCGTTCCCCACACTTCCCATTTTTACCTATGCAATTTACACTTACCATTTTTTTTAAAGCTCACAATTCCAGTTCTTTTTTCTCTGTTATTATATTCACTACTTCAAGTAAAGTTGGTTTAGACTTTGATTTCCATTTTCTAGTAATTGCTTTTTTGGCTGCCACCATAATTAGACTCAGCAAGGCCTTACTATGTCTAGGTAATCCTGATTCTGTATAATAGCTCAAAAATCATTTACTTAGTTACACCAATTTGCTCAACCAGTATCTTTGACAGAGTAGTTTGCAGGGAATCTTTAAATTCTGTCAACTTATTACACTCCCAGAAATTATGTTCCCAGTTACATCCCCATCAGACCTCCAAACTCTGCTGTCTACTTGAGGAAAAATTTGTTGAAGTTTACTTGGGATATAAAAATACTCATATAAACATGTCCAAGCAAAGATTTGGGAAACATACATACAGCCCCCATTGTTTCTTATCATGTCTAGCCAATTCTGATTCTGTATCATAGCTTAAGAGAAATCATCTCTCTTGTCACACCAATCTGCCCACCCATCATCTCTCACAGTATATCCTGCAGGGAATCCTTAAAGTCTGCCAACTCACACACTCCCAGAAAATATGTTCTCAAGTACCTCTTTATTCCCAGTCACACCTCCAACATTTGCTGTCTACCTGAGGAAAAATTCTCTGGAGTTTACTTGGGGTACAAAAATATCTATGTAAAATCCTAAATCTTTTAGGCATTGTTGCATATTTGGGAGATATACATATATCCTCCCATTGTTTCTCTGTGAATTGCTTATCCACTCTCTCTCCTCCCAATCTTTTCTAATCTCCTCCGATTGGTTCTAATAATTATGCAATATTTTATATGCTCTACTAATTGTTCCTTTTTAACAGCAGCTTCTGTTCTAGATTCTACTAAAAACTCTACCAATACTGGCCGTTCACTTAGGATCCCCCCATTTCTTTCTCTATGCCATACTTTGGTATGAATCCTTGATAAGGAAGGCAATCTCTATCCTGTAGTCCAAATAAATTATTGGCCTCTTCTCATTCTATGACACTTCTCTCTCTGATTACTTGCTCCCAACATCTTGGTTCTTTTACCAGTTTTCTCTAATAAATTCTAGCTCCCTCTTGCCTATTGTTTGTATCCCTAATTGCAGTTATCCCTGTGGGCAGAATCTCCTTTCTTCATTCCCGTGTTGGCTTACTTCTTAGAATACTTTCTGTTACTTTATAAATATAATACTTGGCATGGTTATTGACATTATCTAAGAATCTGCATCCAAAATCCCAGACTCTCCTTGTTTCTTCAGCTTCCTCCCTGTTTCATCATCATCTCCTCTTTCCTCTAAAAATTATCTAGTTTTCTGCTTGTGCTATATATAGGAGTCTTAACTGTGTAACTCTGAAATACCCCTTCAAATCCAGTAATCCTAAACCGCCTTGTTCAATTAGAAGAATCAGCTTATCCCACTTGACTCTTGCAGTCTTCTCCTCAGATAAAATTCTTCAGCTCTTTATTAATTGCCATCCGCAACTTCTCCTCTGGTTGATAAAAATATGCGTGACCTATGCATAGAACTAAAGGGACTAAAAACATTTTAACTGTTTGTATCTTGCTATCTATATAACAGAGCTTCCAATTCCTCAGTTCTGGTTTCCAGATGGAAGCGGATAAATTTCTGGGATGCTTTGACTATTATGACGTGGAGATAGGTGTCTTGGAAATCTACAGAGCACATCTGCCTGAAGGTAAGGCAAAAATGACCACCCTGAACTGGGTCTTCCGAACACAGCTGTTTAGATGACTCTTTCTGAATCAAAGAGAAAACCTCCCTTTCAGCTGCTTCCAGCTGATGGGGTAAGTACATCCGGAAGTGGCTGTCTCAACTTTGGGGGGAGTTGGGAAAACAGAATTATATAACCTTTAGATATAATCCTTCTGACCCATTTGTCCTGTGTGATGGCAATTCATGCAGAGAGTATAGGGATAAATGACCAGAGACTGCCTCCAGAGTGATGCAGTTGGACAGCCCATCAGGGACTGTAGGGTTGCCTGTTGGAAAATGACCCATGTTATATCCTTGGATTTGTGGACATCCTTAGCCACTGGGCCTGCATCCATTAAGGGCCCAACCTCTGCCTTGGCCATCCCTGTCAGAAGTTGACTGAAATGGCTGATGGATTACCTAAACCCAGAGAGATATGGGACCCTTTTGGTTCCTGCTGTATGATCTTTAAGGGGGGGGGGTCTCAAATTTCACTTCAACAGCAGAAAGCATTTTGCCCTCTTGTTCACACTTTTGCATTCTTTCTTTTATGGCTGAGCCAAAGCAATGATGCCTTAATGTTGTCCACAAAATGGTATGGGTACAGCTAACCTTAACATCTCATTGTAACGCCTGTTCCTGTAGCCCAAGCGAAGACTGATCTAAAGAAGTCTACAACTGTTGAAAAATAATTTAGCAGACTAAAGCTCTTATCTTTTATTTTAGTGGCTCACTAAAGTTTCCTTTTATTTCATCTACTTATGTATTTTTATTCAACCAGTGATATAGCCACCTCAGGCTTACAGCATAGAGTAAGGGGTTATTGGACATGTTTTTAATATTAAGTTGCCCACCCTTACTGTAAATTGAGCTTTATAATATTCTCCTTTTCTACACTGCTGCTGATATCTTGAATTATTTACCCTCTCTTGTGCTTACATTGAAAAACTGCATTTTGCCTCTCATTGTCTGTTCTACTAATTTACTAGATCTGAATACAATATCAAGCTAGCTGTTGGATAAAGTAGTGTATTTTTCCATTCTAGCAATCACTTTTTTGTGGTTTTACACCAAGAGGTCAATTGATTTTCCATCTAATGCACTGGGTGGTAGCCCGGTCTGTTTAGATTGGGGAAACACATGAGTTTTTTGCATGTACTTTTATTTGCTGAAGGGCGTATTAATCAGCTTATTTTGTTTTTAGTGCTTGTATAAATTCTGTACAATTGAGTGTCTCTTGGCTCATTTCTACAAAGCGAAGTACATTTATTGAATAAGCACACTTTTATATGCTGTTTAAAGTACACTGCTGTATCTGCATCTTTAAGTTTGTTTGTGGTAGTATTTCGTATCTAAGTTTGTTTTGTGGTAGCTTTCACTTCGGACACTGCTTTACTGTGCTTTGACATTAAGAGGACATGGATTATTCATCTAGTAGCAGTAGGTGTTTACATGGTCTATATGAGCTGTGAATCACACAAAAGGGCTCAGTCAGTTTTCTGTATTTCCAGTGCTGGTATAAATTCAACACATTTGCACAGAGCTGTTTGCTGTGTCAGTGCCCTGTACAGACGCAAACATCTGGAAACAGTGTTTACTTTCATTACACTGTGAAAGTTTACTGTACTGGTTACCTTGTTATAACAACCAGGACTATTGCTTCTCACACAGCATCTGATTTGGCATTGGGCAGCATCACTGATTAGGTTAGTTGCAGATTACACCACATAAGCACACTTCCCTCATCCAGTTACAAACACCTTCCACTTCTATTCTTTTCAAGTACACATTAGGACATGCAACCATGGATGGACACTTTCCTGCTATCTCTGTATCCAGCTTGGTGGACATGGGTATCCTGAGGTACTGTAAAACTGCCTTATGTACACTGACAATCACTTATTTCTCGAACAGACAAATACAGTATGTGAGAGATGAAGTTACACACTGACATTGAGGGCTAGACTCTCACAGACACAAAAGGAAACAAACAGGTTGTCAGTGACTCACTCACTGCACACACAAAGGACCACACACACAGACTCACATATGTGGAGGTGCTGACATGCAACTTACCCAAACCTCAAAGACCTCTCCGGCACAGTCCTCAGAAACTCCGCATGTACACAATCAAGACAATTCCCATCACAACACAAAGTCACATCTCATTGAGCCTCAACTACCAAGCCCATAAGGTCAAACACTCAATGACTCAATACTCTGATCATAGGAGAGTCAGTTGTGAGAAACAGTGATGTCCCTCTTACCAGGGTGAATAAGAAGAAGGATACAGTTAGTTGCCTGTCAGGGGCCAGGATTCGCCAGATCACACAAGCACTCAGGTCACTTACCCCAAGTACCAGTATGACTCAGTCATAGTCCATGTGGGCATGAATGGCCTACGTACCACCTCCTTGGACTATATGAAGAGAGACATGACTGAGCTTTTAGAATGTGTCACAAGCAGGTATGAGCCTAACTTTCAGCAGCATTCTACTGTCTCCAAGGATGATGCCACAATACCAGCAGAAAATGATTGACTTTAATAGCTACTGGCTTAGCTACTGCTGTCATTCCAAAGGTGTCCAATACTTGTCAGCCTGGGAAGACATGGCTGATAAGTCAAGCTGCTTTGACAGGGTTGCTCCTTACCTATCAACTCTAGGCTTTTGGATATTAGCCAAAACATTATCCACCCCTATAGTTCTTTTTTAGGCACTGCCAAACAGACAAACCTTCAAACATAACAAAAGGTATTCAGGACAAGTTAAAGGTGTTACTGCTCAAAGCTAGGAGCCTCAACAAAAAACTGCACTTCCTGGAAGCTCTCCTCACCCTGAAGAATGCTGATGTCTGTGCAGTTATTGAAACATTGCTCAAAGCCATGGAAAGCACTCCGGCAGTGCATGGCTATAATGCTTTTCATACACTCTGAACACCCACTGAACAAAAAAGAGCTAAAGGTGGAGGTGTATCTATCTACATAAAGGATAAGCACACCTCAAGGCTAGTCAAACAATAAGACATGCTTGAGCTACTCCATGTCCAACTAACCATGAGAAAAATCCATTAATATATTCTTGCTAGCTACAGGAACCCCACTATGAACCAGGAAACCCATACTTCATACCTGAAGTTAGTAGAAACACTCACCTTTCAGCCAATATAACTCATGGGTGATTTTAACTACTCCTCCATTAATTGGGAGGCATGCATGGCCATTAACATGCAAACCCAAATATTTCTTGACTTTTTAAATTCAAATGCATTGGAGCAGCTAGTCAGCACTCCCACTAGGGCAACAAATATCCTAGATCTGGAACTCATGAATATGAGAGTGCTGCACTCCCCTAAAGTTATGTAATCACTAGTAAGATCAAATCACAAAGTGGTCTCCCTAAATCCCCTCACTTAACCCCCAAAACTTTAAGAACTTCTCTGAGGTAAATTACCCCTATTAAGGGATGGCATAGTTAGTTTCCACGCTCACCCAAATCCAGAAAACACAGAAACCTATGCAGGGGCATACACGAAAGCCCTGTATAACCATACAAACAATTACATAAAATGGCAGTACCAGACTGAAATAAACCCAAGTCAAACCGCAAAAACAAGCCAGCCTGGTGGACCCCTAGTATTAATAGGTTGCACAACAAAATAAAGAAAATCCTGTCAAGAAGTAATGTGCACAACAAAGAAATAAGTCCCTCATTAGTCTAAACAAGTGAATCAGGGTACTAGTCAAGTCTCTGAAAGAAAACTTTGAGGGAGAAATAGCCTCCAAAGCTAAGGATAACCATAATGCATTTTTCAGTTACATCTCCAATCTTAAGGGCAACACCCAACAATGTGCGGAATTAGTTGTAGATGGCATCACTTATAAGCAGCCGGAAGACATAGCAAATCTGCTGGCTGATAATTATAGCTCAGACTTTATCTCTCCATCACCACCAGTCCCAGCACCAAAAATACCCTCCATCACTACACCACCAATTATCAACAAAGAACAGGTTGCCACTATGCTCACTAAAACTAAAAACACAACTTCAATGGGGCCTGACAACACACCAGGTTGCCTCAAACATCTTAAATCATGACTTATCAGTTACTTTAGGATGTCTATTTAACCACAGCCTCCTGAAAGGCTTTGTCCCGATAAGAGTGGAGGACAGCAACAGTCATCCCTCTGCATAAAGGGAGACCATCTACTGACCAGAGAAATTACAGACCCATAAGTTTTGACTAGTCTTATTTTTATTTTATTTTACATTTGTTAACCGGGAAAGTCCGACTGGACGCAGGTCCATTTTCAGCTAAGGCCCGGGGAGAAAAGCTCCAAGCAAACAATACAATTCAATAGTGAAAACACAGCAGCATCTAAAGATACACAATAGTAATATACATATAGGATACATATATGCAGTATATAGTACAGTATAATAGAACATTCCACCATAAGTGAGCAGTGAATATATAAAAAGAAAAATTTTTCTATGTAAGGCCATGGAAAGAACAATCATGGACCTGTTAAATAATGACATATCAGACCTTCAAACAATGGACCCAATCCAATTCGGTTTTGTCAAGGGTAGGTCATGCTTATTGGATGAGGGTAAAATAGTAAATACCGCCTACCTCAACCTGGCCAAGGCATTTGACGCAATTACCTACTCAGGTATAATAAATAAACTCATAAAACTGGGAATAAATCCCTATGTCACCAGATGGATACCCAACTGACTCACAGACAGGACATGTATGATTAAAGTGGGTGAAGCTAGATCTATCAAGAGTCCAGTTACAAGTGGTGTGCCACAGGGCTCAGCACTGGGATCACTTCTGTTCAGAATATACTTCTCTGAAGTCAAGGCAAATGTGGAAGGCCTCTGGATGACAAAGTTTGCAGACGACTGCAAGCTGGGAGCAATCAATGAACCCCCCCAACACTGTCTATCCCCCACACAACAATTACATCACTCCCATAGTACTAACACAGCACTTCTAACCTTTATAGATACTGTCAATAAAACTACAGATAATGGCAAATTAGCCTCCTCCTTATTTCTAGGATTGTAAAAAGCCTTCAAAGACAGTTTGTCATAGCAAACGTCTACTTCAAATGTCCTCACTTGGTCCATCTCACCCACCCTTCCATGGTTTAAAAGCAACCTGTTCATCAGGTATCAGTCAGTAAAATGGCACTTCACCCTCTCTCCATATCTCCCAGCCATCACCAGTTTACCACAAGGTTCTATCCTTGGTTTCCTCCTATTTAATTTCTCACCAACACCCTCCACAAATTCATTCAAGAGGCCTCCCTAATACAATACACAGACGACTCCACATTCATATGCACACCTGACAACTGGGCACATCTCCAAAAAATTACTCAGGAAGCTTCAACAGCCACTGGAGCATGGCTCTGTAAGTCATAACTCATGCTCAACCCCCACCCCTAAAAAACACTACAAGTATTTTTCCACAAATCACACTGTCATGGAAACAAAACCACTGAAGTCACTTCTTATAGCAAATTATTAAGGATGACAGTGGATGATAATGTTAAATTTGGTAATTATACAGAAAATTTCATAAAAAGCTCACCAAAAACTAGGGCGCTTTACACAGTGAAAAAACTTTCTCACCAACACAACTAAAACTATACCTGCCACTACTCACATCCTTCCCTCACTATTTCATGGCACTCCCATCCTTTCTAACCTCCATCATCACAAAACTTGAACAATGCTATAATAAAGTGCCTAAATTTATAGCAAATACCCTCTTCAGAAGCCACCACTGTAAAACACTTAAACGTCCAAACTAGTTAGAACTACTCCAAAAACTAACTTACACAGCTTCTTACCACTTACAAAATTATCCAGTATCCATCTACTTGTCCAGCACTAAATAACATTCTATAGAACTATATTCCCAATAGGGTGACTACAATCCACTGACGTAAAACCTCTCTCTGTCTCCAAACCTATAAAATCTGCTGGGCATGTTCTATACTCCCACCATGCTGTTAAGGCCTAGAATGCCTTCCCTGAATCCATCAGGTCAATAAACTCACTCCAGTCCTTTAAAACCATTCTGAAAGACTTCCTAGCCAAAATTTGTCTCTCTTCTTACTAAACCCCCGGAAAAATTATATCTCTAAATATAAACAAGTACCTATTCATACCTTGCACCTTCTTACTTTCCCTTTTTGTTCACTTCCCTGACTTTCTTTCTAAATATGACATAACCCTGCTGTTCTCCTCTCATTTCATATTGCAATTCCTATTTCTGTATAAACCGCCTAAAGATTTCTCCAAATATTAAATCATTGTCATGCAAGTTATATCCATTCTTAACCAATGTTTTCAGATTACATTTAATTTGGTATAATTATTTTAACTGTAAATGTTTTTGTATTACGTTTGAAAATTATTGTTCTTAAAATGTTTTTGTAATACTTTGGAAATTTTCTACCTGGTCTTTGCTGAAAATGGGCACCTACCCATTTGGACTTTCCTGGTACTCAAATGCCAACAAATTAATAACTTAAAGATCATGTGCAAGCAGTTCTAAAGATGGCAAAAGTACCAAAATGACTACAACCAATACTGTCTAAATGTGGAATGATCAAGAATAAATTTAAAATAGTTATTTTTTTATTAAAATGATTAAAAATGACAACTTTTTTTCATTATATACGGTTATGCTCCTGCATCTTCCCAGGATAAACACTTACTTAACAATCCTATTCACCTCAACCCAATATGCCATACCTTTTTATTTTCGGCCAATAGAAAGTACAGTTGTGTACACTTACCATAAATGTAGATGTTTGAGTGTATTCACTGTTGCAGTCATCACATTTAGGTTATCCTGCCAGGGGTAGCCCTCAGTCAGCCTGAATACCAGAGGCATAGTATTTCTGAGTGGGGTGCTGTCGCTTCAGGACTGACATCAGGTCGTCAGTGGTATAAAAACAGGCAGCCGACGCCATTACATCAGTTTTTCTTGCCGCCAAATAGGGAGCTAAGTTATGGTGGAAAAACTCCACCAGTAAAAAGTAAATACCAATAGCCCTGTAAGGAGAGAGGAAGAGAGAGGGACAGACAAGGGGGCTGGAGGGTGGGAAAAGTACAGTTGTGTACACGTCCCATAAATGTAGATGTTCGAGTGTATTCACTGCTGCAGTCATCACATTTGGGTTATCTACTTGCAGTAGCTCTCAGTCGGCCTGATTATCAAAGTCTTGGGTCCTGCATCGGTTGCTGTCTCATCCTCCATGACGTCAGCTAGTTAGGGGTATAAAGCATGCAGCCAACGCCATTTTATCAGTTTTTCTTGCCCCAGATACCAGGTGCCCCCATAATGGGAAGCAATTTTATACAAGGTTACACCTCCAACAAAAAGCAAATACACCAGAAAGTTTTAAGCATAGTAAACAAGAATAGAGGTATAGACAAAAGTCAGGGGGCTGGAGGGAGGGTAACCAGGACTGCAACAGTGAATACACTCGAACATCTACATTTATGGTAAGTATACACAACTGTACTATGTTCTTTGTGTTTCACTGTTGCAGTCATCATATTTAGGTATATTCCTAAAGCTAAGGATGGGAGGAGGTAATTAGACAGCATTAGGACCAGCTATATGGCCCTGCAAGACTGCAGTGGCGAAGCCAGCTGTGGATTTAGAAAAAATTGGCAAGTGGTAATGCTTGGTGAAGTTATGTACAGAACTCCAGATAGCAGCTTCTAGGATGTCCCTGGTAGGGACACCTCTAAGAAAGGCTGTAGAGGTAGATACAACCCTGGTTGAATGTGCTCTTATTCCATGTGGGTTAGGTTTTCCATAGTGATTATAGCAGAAATTAATGCAATGGCCAATCCACTTAGAAATGGTTTGCTTTGAAATAGCGTTCCCCTCTGTCCCTGCAGCAAATGCAACCAGCAGCTGTTCAGATTTCCTGAGAGGTTTAGTCATGTCCAAGTAAAATCTAAATTGTCTGTGCACGTCCAAGGAGTGCAGTTATTCATTCCCCTTTGTTCTGTGGGTTAGAAAAGAAGGTTGGCAAATGAATGGACTGATAAGGGCCACACTGGATACCACGTTGGGCATGAAGGAGGGATTGGTCCAGAGGGACACCCTGTCCGCATGAAAGATGATGAAAGGCTCCACAGCCATGAGGGCCTGTAATTCAGACATCCTTCTTGCTGAAGTGATGGCTAGAAGGAAGGCTGTTTTCCAAGAAAGGAATTTCAAGTCTGCACTTGCAGCTGGGCTCGAAGGGAGGTACAGTGAGCTTTTCCATTACAAAGTTAAGGTCCCAGGCTAGAGTAGGGGCTCTCCTGGGTGGTCTTAAGGTTTTGGCTGCACTGAGGAATTGCTTCAGCAGTGGATGAAAGAAGAGGGGTGGTTCTGTATTGTAATGAGCTGAAATGGCTGAGGCATGAATTTTGATGGAGGAAAAGGAAAGGCCCTTGTGAAGCATCTCAGTTAAGTATTGAAGAATCGGAGGTAAACTGGGCACTGCTGTGCCCACACTATGAGTTTGGCTCCATGAACAGAATCTTTTCCATTTTTCAGCATATGATTTTCTAGTACTAGGCCTCCTTGCCTCCAGAATGACATCCATCACTTGCTTACTTAGGGATGGGAATGGTGAGATCAGGTAATTATCCAGGCTGCCAAGTTCAGGGTTTGAAGCTGTGGGTGCAGAATCTGGCCCCCCTGCTGAGACAGCAGAGCAGGGGTCTGAGGCAGGTGCCATGGTGCCAGCAGTGACACACTGCAGAAGAGGGGGTACCAATGTTGGCGTGGTCAGTCTTGTGCAATCAGTATTGTCCTTGGTTTGTCCTGTTTGATCTTTAGTAATACCTTGGAGAGGAGAGGCAGAGGGGGAAAGGCATAAACTGATAGGTTTTTCCAGGTGAAGGAAAGGGCATCCACTTTCCCAGCTTATTTGTGGGGAGTCCTTGTGCAGAATTTGTCCAATTGGTAGTTCTGGGGGGAGGCAAACAGGTCTATCTCTGGGCTCCCCCATTTGTTTCTCAACATGTTGAATATCTTTGGTTCCAGTTTCCACTCGAGTGGGTCCATGAGAATTCTGCTTATGTCATCTAACAGTGTATTTAGCTTTCCTGGCAGGAATTGAGCCTGTAGGTGCACTTGGTAGCTCACGGCTGTGTTCCACAGAGCCATAGCTAGCCTGCAGAGAGGATATGAGTGGGCTCCCCCCTGCTTGTTTATGTATCTCATAACAGTGGTTTTGTCCGTCTTTACCAATAACTGTCCTGGAGGAATGTGGTCATTGATGGCTGTCAGAGCATACTGTACAGCTAATTTTTATTTTTGACTGATATGCAGGTGCATTTGACTTGTGTTCCATTTGCCCTGAATGCACTGCCCTGCCAAGTGAGCCCCCCATGCATAGTGTGATGCATCTGTTGTTAATGTTTGGGCGGCAGGGGGCAGAGTGAATGGCAGTCCCTTGTTCTGGTGGCAGGCCTCTGCCCACCATAGGAACTATCAGTAGACAAGGTATGATAGGAATCATTGATTCTAGATCCTGAGAATGTTGACACCATTGGCTTTTTAGATACCATTGTAGTTTCCTCATATGCAGTCTTGCATATGGAATTAGTAGAATGCAGGAGGCCATGAACCCCAGGGCTTGCAGAATTTTCCTTGCAGATAGCCGAGTCTTTGTGGCCAGTAGTTTGAAGTAGGCTGCCAAATGAACTTTTTTCTCTGGAGTGAGGTAGGCCATCTGGGAAGTTGTATTCAAGCTTGCTCCCAGGAATACCATTTGTTGGCAGGGTACAAGATGTGATTTCTCTTCATTTATGGTGTACCCCAGAGAAGTTAGCAATTTCTTTACAAAAGCCAGATGATTTAATGCCTGAATTAGACAATCATCTAGGTATGGGTAAACTTGAATATTTCTTTACCTGCAAAATGCAATGACTGGAGCTAGGCACTTGGTGAATACCCTGGGCGAAGTAGATGAGCCAAAGGGCAGTGCAGAGAACTGGCAGTGCATGTAGCCTGCTAGGGAGCATAGGTATCTTCTGCAAGATTCCCTTATTGGGATGTGCAACTAGACTTCCTTTAAATCCAGTGTTGCCAACCAAGCATCTTTGCCTAGCATGGGAAGCGCTCATGAAGAGTTAGCATCTTGAATCTTGGGATTACCAAAAATGTGTTTAGGATAGACAGATCCAGAATAGGACTCCAGGAATTGCCTTTTCTGGGCACCAGAAAAAGAGTAGAAACCTTGACCCCATTCCTCTTCTGGAACAGGATGAATAGCTCTGATGCTTAAAAGAGTGAACTTGCTTTTGAGCCTCTGCCCACTGATTTGGGGGTAGGTGTGGCCAGCTGTTTGGGGTTGGTAAGGAGTGAAAGTGGAATCTGTATCCTTGGGGGAACTATATTTAAAACCCGTTTGTCCTAGGTAATGAGTTCCCAATTTTTTGCAAGGCGGGCAATCTTTCCCCCTAAAGGAACAGTCAGTTGAGCAGGGCTAGGAAGGTTTAAAGTTAAGTCATTGAGACAGTTTACCATAGGGGGGAGTCTTAGTACTCCCTGCTTTGGAAGTGGGAGCCCCCCCCCCACTGTTTAGGCCTGTAAGTACCTTGGGACTGAAACCTAGGTGCTCTGCTGGTTCTGGGTTTGGACTGAGAAGGCCTGGAAGAGGCAGGAAAGGACCAATTCTTAGAGGGCCAGGGCCTACTAAATCTAGGAGGTTGTACTTGCAGGAAATCTTTAACAGTTTGCATAGATTTAGCTTTTTCCTCCATCTTTTTAAGTACTTCTGCTTTGTTGCCAAACAGGTAATCTTGGTTTAAGGGAGCATCCAGCAATATAGCTTTAACATGATCTGGCAGATATTGCTCCTTAAGCCAAGTATGCCTTCTAAGTACAGACCCAGTGACAGCAGCCCTGCAAGATGCCTCTAATGAATCAAAAACACATTGCAAAGTATGTTTTCAAACTTGTTCAGCAGAATACATTACATCCTGTAATTCTTTACTTTCAGCACAGTCAGGAATCAACATAATTTTCTGTTTAAGCAATCCAATAATATGCTGCTGATATTTTAACATATGAAACTGGCAATTTAAAGCCCTAATGGCTAAAGTAGCAGAAGTGTATACCTTCTTTCCCCATCTATCCAGTGCCCTGGAATCTCTATCAGAGGGGGTAGGATTTTTGGCAGTAGTAGCCTTACTGCCCTTGGGTTCCTGTGAAATGTTCTCAGGATCTGCAGTATGATTTTTAAAGAGGAACTTGTGAGAGTCAGGTACCCTGTAATACCCATCAGGTTTTCTGGGAGCAGGAGGTAAAGAGTCAGGGGCCAGGCAAGATTCCGAGAAGGCATCAGCTACAATGTCCAGTACAGGAGGGATAGCTAAAGGCCTGTGTTGAGGCTGGAGTAGAATTCCCTAAGCCTCTTTTTGGAGTCGGGGTACTCCTGGCTTTCCCAGCGGAAATGCTCCCTAAGAGTATGCAAGGTTTCACCAAAAGAGAAATCCTCTGGAGGGGAAGCAAAGGGAATGGAGTCCTCTGCATCAGAATCCTCATAGGGAGATAAGGGCAAATCCTGGTCATCAGAGAAAACAGAAATTTCAGAATCCTGATCAGAAGAATCAGAAGGAAAATCAGTCCTAGGTCTCTTAGAGGGGAAGGGTGGCTTCCCCTGATTAGAGTAATAAGGTCCTCAGCCATTCTTATCATTTGCTTTTTAGGCATAGGGGCCTGACCATGCAGTCTGGGCATCATTTTTTTAGGCATAGATCGAATTTTAGGCCTAGAAGAAGAAGATGGTGTCGGTTTTATATGAAAATCCATAGGCCTGAATACACCCTCAGAAGCCGGTGCCTGCACAGCGGCTCCGGACCCATTAAAGGTAGAGATATCTGCAGGTTCCACAGGAGAAGAAGCATCTCGCTGCATACCGGACTACAAATGGGTCTCAGTAGAGACCTGCGAATCTGAAGTAGCGGGTAACAGGGGCTGCGAAAGCACCTCACTGAGTACCAGCGAACTGGTGACTAGCTTAGGAGAAGTGTCATCGGCAGCTTTGGACCTAAGCGGTCAGTCTCTGTCTTTATCTTTGCATTTTTTCAGAATATTCATTCAGAACCACAAAGCATTCTATAGCATTCTATAGCTATGTCAAGAATCTCAATGGCAACACTCAGATCTGCTCTGAGTTACAGCACAATGGCACTAAATATACAGAACCAACGGATATTGCCAACATCCTGGCAGATAGGTTCAGTGCTAACTTTACCCCTCTGCCATCCCCTAAAGGGCCCATCTCTATACCAGAAGAATGCAAAGTTCCTGTAATCACGGCTGCACAGGTAAAAAACACACTATCCAAAGCCAAGAACACAGCATCCATGGGACCTGACGACATCCCAGGCTGTGTTCTACATGAACTACAGAACAAACTGGCACCCCACCTAAGTACCATGTTCAATCATAGCCTCACCTCATGCTATGTGCCCACTGAATGGTGCACAGCGACAGTTATCCCACTCCACAAAGGGGGAGCCACCACAGACCCCGGAAACTACCGCCTCATTAGCCTAACGAGCCTCTGCAAGGCTATGGAGCATATCATCATGGAACTTATAAACAATGACATTGGTAATCTCCAAACTCAGGACCCCACCCAATTCGGGTTTGTAAAAGGCAGATCATGTCTCCTAAACCTGATAGACTTCTTTGAAGCAGTCACCAAAGCCGTAGATGAGGGTAAGGTGGTTCACACAGCCTATGTCTCCTAAACCTGATAGACTTCTTTGAAGCAGTCACCAAAGCCGTAGATGAGGGTAAGGTGGTTCACACAGCCTATCTAGATCTCGCCAAGGCTTTTGACACCATCCCCCACTCTGGAATTATAGATAAACTCACTAAACTAGGTATAAATCCCTATGTCACAAGATGGGTTGCCAACTGGCTCACTGACAGAACACACACTGTGAAAGTAGCAGACTCCAAATCCAGCTTCAGACCAGTGACAAGTGGAGTACCACAGGGTTCAGTCCTGGGTCCTCTCCTGTTTGGTATCTACTTCTCTGAAGTACAGGCCAACACAGAAGGTCTTTATTAATGAAGTTCGCAGATGACTGCAAACTAGGAGCCATAATCAAAACTCCAAAAGATGTGGACATCCTACAAAAGGGCCTTGCAGAGACAGATGCCTGGGGTCAAAGCCATGGCCTCAAGCTCAATGCCAAAAAGTGCATTGTCATTCCTTTTGGTAAAAACTCAGTACCCATGAACTACCACATAGGTGGTAGTCTACTTAACACCGAAAGTGTGATAAGAGACCTTGGGACACAGGTGGACAGTAGTCTCTCCTTTGATAATCACATCGCCACAGTAGTCAGGAAATCCTTCTATGTGGCACACCTCATCACAAAAGGTTTCTCATCCAGGAAAAAAGAGGTCACTGTTCCCCTCTACTCGTCACTCATTAGACCCATTATAGAGTACAATGCCCCTTTTGGTACGTACCTCACAAGACATCTACAACAACTGGAAAGGCCACAGAAATACCTCACAAAGAGGATTACCGGCCTCAAAGAGATGCCCTATGCAGACTGTCTCAAAAAACTGCAGCTTTACTCCATTGCATATCGCCTACTCAGAGGCGATCTCTGCCTAACACACAAAGCTATGTCAAACCCAGAGCTTTTAGACATGCTCCACTTAAAGAAATCCCAATCCCTACGAGCTACACGATCTGTGGACCTAAACCTCATCACCACAATAAACAGAACATGCTGGAGGGATAGATTCCTGTCCCAGAGACTTCCCATAATCTGGAACAAACTACCTATCTAAATCAAACAAAGCTCCTCATTAGCACTATTCAAGAAAAATCTTGATGACTGGATGGGAGATAGGAAATTCACCCCGGGGATCACTTCTGTGGCTCTGCTCGACAGTGGCACAGGAAAATAATTTTCTTGGGTGGCGAAAGCCAGGGTACCTTTGACTAGGCTTATATAGGCCCTAGGGCTAATAGCCTAGTACCTACCTATGAACCTATATCAGTAGACAAGTGGCTTACCGAAGCTATTTCTGGATAATTGAACAGAGTACCAAAATATTTAGAAGTGTAAAAGAACCGATAATGAATAGTTCATTGATTAAACAGGGCACAAAACTGACAGTGAGGTACGTCGTGGTCTGGGTCTAGGCAAGGAAGGCAGTATGAATGGAAATCTTTATGAGGTATTTGCTTTCCACAAGAAATACAATTATTAACTTTTACTGACATTGGTTGAGAGCAAGAAAAAGTTTCCCCAATGGGGTACTTAGCTTAGTTGAAGACTTCGGTTCTGAAACTCGAAAATGAAAATTTCAGGAGTCGGCCGACCGGCACTTGCAAACTGCTTCTGCTTCGGGCACCGCACGGCAAGAAAGACTGATAAAATGGCTTCGGCTGCATGCATTATATCCCTGACTAGCGGAAGATGAGACAGCAACCGACGCAGGACCCAAGACTTTGATAATCAGGCCGACTGAGGGCTACTGCAAGCAGATAACCCAAATGTGATGCCTGCAACAGTGAAACACGAAGAACATCCAGGACTGCAACAGTGAATACACTCGAACATCTACATTTATGGCAAGTCTACACAACTGTACTATATTCTTCATGTTACACTGTTGCAGTCATCACACTTGGGTTGATTCCCAAAGCTGAAGAATGGGTGGAGGCAGTACTGCAGTTGCAAAGCCCACCCTAGATTTGGAAAAGATAGGCAGGTGGTAATGCTTGGTGAAGGTATGAACAGAACTCCAAGCTGCAGTTTCCAGAATGTCCCTGGTAGGGAATCCTCTGAGAAAAGCTGTAGAGGTTAAAGTTGCCCTAGTGGAATGTGTTCTGACCCCCTGAGGGGGTGGTTTCCCATGGTGTTTGTAACAGAAATTGATACAGTGTGCTATCCATTTGGAGATGGTTTGTTTTGATATGGCCTTCCCCTCTGCCCCTGGTGCAAAGCTGACTAGTAACTGTCAGATTTCCTAAAGGGCTTAGTCCCATCAAGGTAGAATCTGAGATGTCTGTGCACATCTAAAGAGTGCAGGATCATTTCTTCCTTATTTTGAGGATTAGGGAAAAAGATGGGCAAATGGATAGTTTGGTTAAGAGCTACACTGAACACCACTTTAAGCATGAAAGTTGGGTTAGTCCTAAGCGAGATCTTCTCAGCATGAAAAATGATGAAGGGCTCCACAGCCATAAGTGCTTGTAGCTCAGACACTTTATAGCTGAAGTGATGGCCAGAAGCAAGGCTGTTTTCCAAGAGAGGAATTTTAACTCTGCTGACGCTACAAGCTCAAAAGGAGGGTGGGGGTAGCATGAGCTTTTCCAACACAAAATTAAGGTCCCAAGCAGGGGTAGGGGCTCTTCTTGGTGGCCTTAAGTTATTAGCCCCTCGCAGGAACTGCTTGATGAGAGGGTGTGAGAAGAGAGGTGACTCAGTGCTGTAATGTGCAGAAATGGCAGAGGCATGGATCTTAATGGAAGAGAAGGATAGGCTCCTGTGGAGTAGGTCTACTAGTTAATCCAGGATGAGAGGTAAGGAGGGCTGTGCTGGATCCGCTCCTTTAGTCTGGATCCAGGTACAATACCTTTTCCACTTGTCAGCATAGGATTTTCTAGTACTGGGTCGTCTGGCTTCACATATGGCATCCAGTACCTGCTTGCTTAGGCTGGCCAATGGAGGAGAAGTCAAGGAATAAGCCAGGCTGCAAGGTTCAGGGTCTGCAATTGCGGTTGCAAGAACTGTCCCTCCTGCTGAGTCAGGAGAGTTAGGATCTGGGGGAGGTGCCATGGAAGCAATGGTGACAGACTGCGCAGTAGTGGGTACCAGTGTTGGCGTGGCCAGTCTGGGACAGTCATGATTGCCCTTGGTCTTTCCTCCCTTATTCTGAGTAATACTCTGGTCAGAAAATGTAGAGGGAGAAATGCATAGATTGAGAAGTTTGCCCAGTGGAAGGATAGGGTATCCACTTTCCAGGCCTTGCTATGAGGTTCCCTGGTGCAGAATTTGCTGAGCTGGTGGTTGTAGTGGGAGGCAAATAGGCCCACCTTCGGGGCACCCCATTTCTGGGTCATAAGGCTGAAGGTGTTGTGGTTTGTTTGTCACTCATGTGGGTCTAGGAGATTTCTGCTTAAGTTGTCTGCCAGAGAGTTTTGGTTGCCTGGCAGGAATTGAGCTTGCAGGTGAATATGCATGGCTGAGGCCGTTTTCCAAAGGGTCATGGCTAGCCTGCAGAGTGGGTACGAGTGGGTTCCTCCCTGCTTGTTGATGTACCACATCACTGTGGTGTTGTCAGTTTTGATTAGTAGAGGCCCCGGAGAGAGTAGGCATCTGAAAGCTGTCCGAGCATGCTGAACAGCTAACATTTCTTTTTGGTTGATGTGCAGATGAATTTGATTTGGGCTCCAGTGGTCCTGAATGCACCTGCCATCTAGATGTGCAGCCCAGGTATAGTCTGATGCGTCTGTGGTTAGGGTCTGGGCTGCATGGGGTTGTGTAAAGGGAAGCCCCTTGTTATGGTTGCATGCTGCTACCCACCAAAGGAACTCTTTCCTTAGACAAGGTATCATTGGTATGATAGTTTCCAAGTCCTGAGAATGTTGGCACCAAAGACTTTTTAAGTACCATCGAAGTTTCCTCATATGCAGTCTGGCATATGGAATTAGTAGAATGCAGGAGGCCATGAACCTTGGAGCTTGCAGGATTTTCCTTGCGGATAACTGGGTTCTGGTGGCCATTTGAGAGAAGTAGCCTATCAGATAGGCTTGTTTTTCTGGAGTAAGGAATGCCATCTGGGATGCTGTGTCCAAGCTTGCTCCCAGGAATACAATATTTTGACTGGGGACTAGTTTGGATTTCTTTTCGTTGATAGTGTACCCAAGGGAGATTAAAAGGTCTTTTACAAATGTCAGGTGCTGCAACAGCTTTTCCTGTCTGCCTGAATCAGGCAATCATCCAAGTAGGGATAAATTTGAATATTTCTCCGTCTGCAATAGGCAATAGCTGGAGCCAGACATTTTGTGAAAACTCTGGGAGCAGTGGATAAGCCAAAGGGAAGTGCAGAGAACTGATAATGCATAGATCCTGCCCTGAAATGTAGATATTTCCTGCAGGAGTCCCTGAATGGGATGTGCAGATAAGCCTCCTTTAGGTCTAGGGTGGCTAACCAGGCATCTTTGGACAACACAGGGAGAAGCTGCTGTAGGGTGAGCATTCCTGAATTTTGGTACCACCAGGAAGGTGTTTAGAATGGCTAGATCTAAGATTGGGCATCAGCTGCCCTCTTTTCTGGGTACCAGGAAAAGTCTGGAATAAAAACCTTGGCCGATCTGTTCTGCAGGAACAGGGTGAATTGTCCTTCTGGAGTTTGTGCCTCTGCCCACTGGTTTGGAGGAAGGTCTAGGAACCCTTTTGGGGTTGGCAGCGTGTGAACATAAAATGTGTACCCCTGGGATACTTTGTTGAGGACCCATCGATTGTTGATGATGGAGGTCCAGTTTTTTTGCATGGTGGGCAAGTTTTCCTCCTAGGGGTGCGAGCAATTGGGCAGAGGTGAGGGAAGGAGTTGAGAAGTCATTGTGAATTCTTTCCATAAGGGG
Source organism: Protopterus annectens (assembly GCF_019279795.1). Classification (NCBI taxonomy): domain Eukaryota; kingdom Metazoa; phylum Chordata; order Ceratodontiformes; family Protopteridae; genus Protopterus; species Protopterus annectens. The sequence continues at coordinate 181,148,347 of NC_056747.1, read as the reverse complement.
GTGGCTTAGCACTCCCTGTTTTAGAAGTGGAGGTACTCCATTGCTTAGATCTCTGCATACCCTGAGACTGTAGTCTGGGGGGGTCATTTTCCCCTAAGTTTAGTTTGAGGTGGCCTTGAGGTGGCTGGAAAGGACCAATGTTTTGAGGGGCAATGCCTACTGAATCTTGGAGGCTGCACTTGCAAAACATCTTTGACTGTCTGCATAGAATTAGCTTTTTCTTCCATCTTTTTTAAAACCTCTTCTGCTTTGGTGCCAAACAGATTGTCCTTGTTTAGAGGTGCATCCAATAATTTTGATTTGACATGGTCTGCTCCTTAAGCCAGGCATGCCTTCTAAGTACAGAACCTGTGACTGCTGCCCTGCAAGATGCTTCTAGGGCGTCAAACCCACGTTGCAGGGTGTGCTTGCTGACTTGGCTTGCAGAATGCATAAGCTCCTGTAATTCTTTATTTTCTGCACTGTCAGGGAAGGTAGATAATTTCTGCTTAATAAGTTCCATAGTATGTTGCTGGTAGTTCAGCATGTGGAACTGACAATTTAATGCTCTAATGGGAAGAGTTGCAGAGGTGTATACTTTTTTACCCCATCTGTCTAAAGCTCGGGAATCCCTGTCCGAGAGGGTGGGATTCTTAGCTGTAGTTGCTTTTAGGTCCTTGGGAGATGACCTCTGGGTCAGCAGTAGGATTTTTGAAAAGACATTTGTGTGAGTCAGGGACTCTGTAGTACATGTGTACATGTGTACATGTCAGGTTTCCTGGGAGCAGGGGGTAAAGTATCAGGAGTTAGACTGGATTCCATAAAGACATCATCCACAACATCCGGAACAGGAGGGATAGCTAAAAGTCTGTGTTGTGGTAAATCTAAAAAATTTCCTGAGTCTCTTTTTGGACTAAGGATAATCCTGGCATTCCCAATGGAAATGCTCTCTGAAAGTATGTAGAGTTTCACCAAAAGAAAAATCCTCTGGAGGGGAGGCAGAAGGAATGGATTCCTCTGCATCTGAATCCTCATAGGCAGATAAGGGCATGTCTTCATAATCAGGAACCTCAGAGTCATCGGATTCTTGGTCAGATAAAGCTGCTGGGGACAAGTCTCTCTTTCTTTTAGCAGGGGAAGGCTAGCTTTCCCTAATCAGCATGATAAGGTGTTCCGCCATTTTAAGCATCTATGATTGTGGCAAGAAAGCAGGAGCTTGAGTTAGGGTCGTCTTTTTTAGGCATAGCTCGTACTCTTGGCCTTAGAAACTCTGTAGTTTTAGAAAGAATTGAAGATGCAAAAGAAGTCGTTGGTTTGTGTCAAATATTGGTATTGCAAAGAACTTCCTCAGATGCTAGTGCCTGCACAGCGTCTCCAGACCCATCCAAGGTAGAGACATCCGCAGGCTCAATAGTCAAAGAAGAGTCTTGCGGCATACCGGACTCCAAACAGGTCTCGGTAGCGGCCTGTGAATCCATCGAAGTGTGCATCAGGGGCTGCGAAAGCACCTCACTGAGTACCGGCGAACTGGCGACTAGCTTAATGGAAGCGTCGTCGGCCGTTTTGGACCTGTGTGGTCTGTCTCTGTTGCATTTTTTTCAGAAGAATGGTAGTCGGATGGCTTACCGAAGCCATTTCAGAGTATGGAGAGCGAGAACAAAAGTATTTAGCTACAATAAGGGCCCGACAATGAACAGTTCTGGCATTGAACAAAGCACAAAACCGGCAGCGAGGTACGTCGTGGTCTGGGCCTAAACAGGTGACGCAGTAAGAATGGAAATCTCAGTGTGGTATTTGCTTTCCACAGGTGAGACAATTGTTAACTTTTTCTGACATTGGTTAGAGCAAGAAAAAAGGATCCCCAATGGGGTACTTAGCTTTAGAAGACTTCAACTTCAATTTTAGAAACGGAAACTTCAATTTAGGCAAGGCACAAAAGACAAACCCACCTCCTTAGACAACACAAGGAAAAAGAAACTAAGGGTAATGCTGCTCAACAGCAGAAGTCTAAACCTCAAGATGCACACACTCGAGGCTCTCCTCAGTATGGAGAATATCGATATCTGTGCAGTAACAGAAACCTGGTTCAAGGCTCCCGAGAGCACCCCAGCACTACCAGGCTATACCTCATACCATGCTTTTCAGCCCCAAAACTCGGACCGAATCACAAGAGGAGGGGGAGTATCCATATTCAGCAAACATACCCATACCTCCAGGCTAGTGGCACTGCACGAAGCATCTGAGACCATCCATGTGCAACTAACAGTGGGCAAAACTGCCTTCCAGTTTGTAGCCTGCTACAGACCACCCTCCCAAACTCAGGAACCCCACTCTGCTTTCCTGAAGACACTGGAGAATATGAAGGTCTCTCCAAACACCATTATATTGGGTGACTTTAACTACCCAAACATACACTGGGAGCACTACTTAAGCCCCAACACCCTAGCCCAACGGTTCCTAGAATTTATAAACTCAAATGCTATGGAACAACTGGTCACCACTCCCACAAGAGGGGGAAACATATTGGACCTGATCATCACCAACATGGGGACTCTATGTTCCATACCAGAGGTATACCACTCATTGGTAAGATCTGACCATAAATTAATCACTATGGACATCCATATCCCGTTCCCACCCAAAGCAAAGGAAACCACGGTCAAAAACTTCTCAAAAGCAAACTTCCCACTTCTCAAAACCGAGGTGGAATCCTTCAAAGCCCCAGAGCCAGTGGAAAATACAGCCCAAACCGCAGAATCCTTTACAAATGCATTCTATGGATACCTACAGGAATGCATGGATCGTGCTATCCCAAATAAAACCAAGACACACTCCTCCAAAGGCAGGAGACCTGTCTGGTGGACCCCAGCCATAAATAAGCTGTACAACAGAAGGAGGAAGCTACTACATGATAGAGCAAAATCCCTGAAAGGGAAGGCAACTCTGATCAATGCTAGCAAGAAACTACGATCCCTAATAAAATCATCTAAAGCTAGCTTCAAAAGAAAAATTGCACAAGACGCTAAAGCTAATCAGAAGGCTTTCTTTAGTTATGTCAGAATCCTGGGTGGAAACTCCCAGATATGCTCTGAGTTAGTGCAAAATGACAAAAAATACACTGAACCCACAGACATTGCCAACATCCTGGCAGACAGGTTCAGTGCAAACTCCACCCCCCTCAAATGAGCAAATGACTATCCCAACAGAGTGTAGCCTCCCTGACATCACAGATGCACAGGTGAGAGCTGCCCTCTCCAAAGCAAGAAACACAGCATCAATGGGACCAGACGGTGTCCCGGGCTGCGTTTTACATGAGCTCCAAGAACTGAACCCTCACTTAAAATCACTGTTCAGTCTCAGCCTTACAACAGGATATGTACCCAAAGAATGGCATAGAGCAACAGTGGTCCCACTCCATAAAGGTGGTGCCACAACGGACCTCGGAAACTATCGCCCTATAAGCCTAACTAGCCTGGTCTGCAAAGCTATGGAGCATATCATCATGGAACTCATAAACAAAGGCATTGGGAACCTCCAAACACTGGATCCTACCCAATTCGGCTTTGTTAAGGGCAGATCTTGCCTCTTGAACCTGGTCAATTTCTTTGAAACAGTCACCAAGGCCACAGACGAAGGGAAGGTAGTCTACACAGTCTACCTTGACCTCGCAAAAGCCTTCAACACAATACCCCACTCGGGCATCATAAATAAGCTCACCAGCTTAAATATCAACCCCTATGTCACAAGATGGGTTGCAAACTGGCTTAGGGATAGAACCCACATGGTCAGAATTGCAGGTGCCATGTCAGACTCTAAACCAGTTACAAGTGGCGTCCCACAAGGCTCAGTCCTGGGACCTCTCTTGTTCGGTATATATTTCTCTGAGGTACAGGCTAACACAGGAGGACTATGGCTGACAAAGTTTGCAGATGACTGCAAACTGGGGGCCATAATCAACTCGCCGGCTGACACAAGCATCCTCCAAAAAGGTCTCACAGAGACGGATAACTGGTTCCAGAGCCATGGCCTAAAGCTAAATGCCAAAAAGTGCATAGTCATCCCCTTTGGGAAAAACAAAGTGCCCACAAATTACCACATAGGTGGTAATCCATTAAGTATGGAAGAAGTAATTAGGGATTTGGGGACCCAAGTAGATTGCAATCTCTCCTTTGACAATCACATTGCCAAAGTGGTTAGAAAGACATTCTACATAGCCCACCTTATCACGAAGGGGTTCACATCTAGATCGAGAGGTCATTGTGCCCTTCTACTCATCAGGCCCATAATTGAATACAATGCCCCATTTGGGATGTACCTTACCCGACACCTGCTACAACTAGAAAAACCCCAAAAGTACCTCACCAAGAGGATCAAGGGACTCAAACAGATGCCCTACGCAGTTAGGCTAAAGAAACTCCAGCTCTGCTCAGTTGCTTACCGCCTACTCAGAGGCGATCTGTGCCTGACGTATAAAGCCATGTCTAACCCAGAATTAGTGGACATGCTCCACCTCAAGAAATCCAAATTCATCAGAGCTAAACGCTCCAGTGACGTAAACCTCAGCACAGAAATAAATAGAACATGCTGGAGGGACAGATTCATATCCCAGAGGCTCCCCTCACTCTGGAACAAAATCCCAATCCATGTCAGAAAGAGCCCCTCAATGACCCTCTTCAAGAAGAATCTTGACGTTTGGATGGGAGATCGTAAATTTACCCCTGGGATCTCTTCTGTGTCACTTCTAGACAGAGGCACAGTAAACTAACCTTAAATGGGCTATCTTCTGTGACCTACTATACAGAGGCACAGTCAACTAATCTAAGAAGGGTGGCGAATGCCAAACATACTCTGGCTAGGCTTGTAAATGCGCTAGGGCAGATAGCCTAGTATCAACCTATGAAAACTCAGGTAGCAGCCGACCGGCACTCGTGCAAACTGCTTCGGGCTCCTCGGCAAGAAAGACTGACGTAATGGCATCAGCTGCCTGTTTTTATACCACTGACGACCTGATGTCAGTCCTGAAATGACAGCAACAGATGCAGAAATACTAAGCCTCTGGTATTTGGGCCGAATGAGGGCTACCACTGGCAGGATAACCCAAGTGTGACGACTGCAACAGTGAAACATGAAGAACATCTAAACAATATGCAGTCTTGTAAAACCCACTATTCTTCTTTCTACTTGGCTTATACTGATCCACCACCTAAACATTATGTTCACTACTCAACCTTGTCTTATATTTCCACCTCACGATACTCACCTCTCACTTATGCCAGTTCACCCACACTACTAGGAACATCTTAACTAGCCACAACAACTCGGTTATTACATCATCTTACCACTCTTACCCACTAACATCCTCCTGGCTGATATCAATCCAAGTAGAGGACTGCAGCATAAGACATTTCCCATTTATAATACTATGATAAATTTAAGTGATGACACTTGTACATGTGATTATATAGACATACCATCAACATTAATGTAAAGAATGTCTATTGTGTTTACTATGTACTATACAAAATTGCAATCCAATGTTTCTCATCTTTATTCTATGTGTATTATTCTGTGTGCATTTGTACATTGACTATGTTAAAACCAGACTATTATGCACTATGTATTGTTTACTTCACCTGTTTGTTTTATGTTTTGTCTGGAGCTTTTCTCCCCAGGCCTCCACTGAAAATAGACCTGTGTTCAGTTGGACTTTCCCGGTAAACAAATGTAAAATAAAATAAATATACCCCTTCTTATGCCTGCTAATCATCAAGTCCTCTTTGGTCTCCAGTGGTAGGATCCCCTAAATCCACTGGGGCAACAGCCAACTGTGAGGGCCACCGAACAGGCAAACATTGAGGGCTGTTTGCGCCCTCATATGCATACTTGCTACTCAGGCATTTCAACTGTCAATGGACTAAATTTCTCCTCTGGTGGTGACACAAGCATTTCTGTCACCGCAAGGACTGTTTATAACTTTTTGCCTGCACATGCATGCTGTCCCACATGTGCCAACAAGGTCTACCATACCTATTTGGGCGGTCATGCCCACGTCTTTCCTGGATTCTGACACATTCCCATTCTTCAAAAGAGGCTATGCCAGCAGACCAGTGGTATGAACCAGCCTTCCCCCCTGGCTGAGCATTCTTATCCTCCCTACCAACCCCCATCAAGCATTTGAGCCACTAAATGAATTGGGCCAAATGGGTCACAGACAAGGCTTTGTCCTTCTATGCCAATGGCGCAGGCTAAAATTGACTCACTTTAATAAATAAAATTCCTTCTGAATTCTGGCCGTGGTAGTTCTGTGAGTTTTGTTGGCATATGGATGACCAGGGCTTTTTGAATTAACTGAATGTGGTACTCAAAGAGGGTAAGTGGGCTTATATGGATTACTTGCACTGAGTATACAAGAACGTAAGAAAGATCTACAAAACTTCTTTACTGAGTTGCTCTTACATCACATATAAAACTAAACATACTAACTTTGTCAAAGAATACTATATAAAAAAATTATGTTCTTACCATAATGTTCAATCTGTGTCGCTGATCTTCATTCATTCTTGACAGTTGGGTTTTGGGACCGACTTGGTCGATATAACAAGCTCGTGCCAGCCAGAAACTCCCGAGCTAAGCTTACCCACAGTGCCTCTCTTTCCTTCCCTTCAAATCAAGTTTGCCCGTAAAAAGTAATAAAGCGGAAGCTTTGTCTGAGTAACTGCCCTATCACATAACCAGGACTAGTTCCGAACCTCCAGAAATCTTTGGGGGAGGGGGGTAGGAGAGTGGGATGTCAAGAAGGAATGAAGATCAACAACACAGATGGAACGTTATGGTAAGAACATATCTGATGTTGTCAATCTTCATTCATTCATGACAGTTGGGACAGAGTCTCTAGCTACTTTTATGTCCTGGGAGGCCCTATGGAAGGATATTCCTGAGCACCATTGGGCCAAAGGATGCTCTTCCCCTGGAGATCATGTCCAAATTGTAATGAGTGATAAGGGTATGAGGGGTAGCCTAAGTAGCTGCTGCACAAATGTCATCAATAGAGGCTCTTGAATGAAAGGCTACTGAAGTGGAAACTGATCTGGTGGGGTAAGCTTTGACTTTAGCTGACAGACTCATTTTATTTTGTAGATAAACAAAGGTGATGCAATCTCTCAACCATCTTGACAAACTGACTTTGGATACTGGCTTGCCTAAATCAAGGACCTTAAAAGGACAGGAACAATTGATCTGATTTTCTAAAAGATTTAGTCCTGTCTAAGTAAAAGCATAATTGTCTATGCACATCCAGCAAATGCAAACAATATTCCCCTTTGTTTGAAAAGTTTCGGAAGAAAACTGGGAGGTCAATGGATTGGTTAATATCTGAATCTGAGAACTTTGGGTAGAAAAGAGGGATTAGTCTGAAATGATGTATGGGTGCTTTACACACAAGGCCTGTAATTCTGATAGTCTTCTGGCTGAGGTGATGGCTACCAGGAATAAGGTCTTCCAAGACAAAAATTTTTTATCACAGGTGGCTGCTGGCTCAAATGGTGGACGAATCAAAGTTAGTAAGACTAATGTCAAACTCTAAGGTTCAATGGGTTCTTTAAAGGGTGGTTTTACATACATGACTCCCTTTAAGAAGGTTTTGCAGAGACAGTGAGACATCAAAAAAAAAATCACTGAAGCCATTATGAAAATTTGAGATAACTGCTAAATGCATTCGGATAGTTGAAGCTGAGGCTCCTGATTAGAGCAAAGTTGACAAATATTCTAAGACTTTATGAATCGGGGCTGAAAAGGGGTCAAATCTTCATTCTTGAAACCAGATGACAAATCTGTTCCATTTACTATGATAAAGTTTCCTGGTGGACGGTTTATGGGAAGCCAGAAGCATCTTTTGTACTGGGGAAGATAGACTATTCTGCCTGGCAATTACTGGAAGTGGAGGTACCAAGCAGTCAGCCTGAAACTTGGTAGGTTGGGATGGACCAGCCCCTGTGGATGAGACAGCAATCCCAGGGTTGGTTTCAGAGGCCAGGGGCGGTGAACTAGGTGAGGCCAAAGAAAGGGGAACCAGACTTGACAGGGCCAATAGGGTGCAATGAGGATTACTTTGCGTCTCAACCATTGCGCTTTCTTCAAAAACTGTGGTATCAGAGGAAAAGGAGGGAAAGCATAAAGCAGTCCTGGGGCCAATCGTGTATCAGAGGATCCCTCGGTGACTCCCCCTGAAGGGGGATTAGGGCGAAGTAGCTGCTGCATTTGTGGTTCATGGGAGATGCAAACAGATCGCAGAAAGGCTGACCCCAACAACGGAAAATTTCCGTCACTACTAAGGGATTGAGAGACCACTCGTGAGGCAGGAAGATGTTTCTGCTCATTTTGTCCGCAATCACATTGGAATTCCTGGGAATGTGCACTGCTATCAGAAAGCGGTTTGAAGCTATCACCAATTACCATATTCTCAGGGCTTCCCGACATAAGGGATAGGATCTAATTCTTCCCTGTTTATTGACGTACCAGACGACCGACATGTTGTCTCACTGGATGGCAACTGTGTCCGACAGAAGGGCAGACTGGAAAGCTTGCAACACTAGAAGCACCACCCTCAGTTCTGGGATATTGATATGCGGATTGGCCTCTAAGGGGGACCAAGTGCCTTGGACTGTTTTTCCCCTGAAAATGCCTCCCTCCCATCAGGGATGTGTCCATGGTCACTACAGCCTTGTGTTGAGGGGGTGAGAAAGGGCAACTCCATAACTCCTGTGCTGGCTTCATCCACCAATTCAGATCTTGTTTGCAACGGTTTGTTATGCGGATTGGATAAGACATGGGGTGTGTTAACAGAGACAACTGTGACACTAGGAGCCACTGAAGCAGCCTCATGTGGAATCTCGCCAGGGGAACTAGAGTGATTGTCACTGCATTGACCCTAATAGTTGTAAGACTAAGCAAGCTGAGACTATGTCTTGAGAGAGTATCATTTGGAGCTGGGATCCTAACCTTTGTAATCTGTGATGAGGTAGAGCAACCAGGCAAGATCTTGTGTAGAATGTTGTTCCAATGAATTCTAAACTTTGAGTGGGTGCCAGTTTTGATTTCTCCTTGTTTACTGAGATGCCTAAGATCTCTGCCAGTTCTAGAGTGCAATGTAAGGCGTGAAGCAGTAGATGCTTGGTGAGGGTGGTATGCAGCCAATTGTCTAAATACAGAAACACCCGGAATCCTTGCAGTTTCAAGTGAGCTGTTACTACTGTCATACATTTGGTGAACACCCTGGGAGCTGTGGTGAGACCAAAGGGCAGTGCATGAAATTGGTAATGATTGACTCCCAGCTGGAAGCGGAGATATCTTCTGGAGCGTTTTTCCATTTTTATGTGGTAATACACATCTTAAAGATCTATCAAGCACATCCAATAGTCTTTTTCCAGAAATGTAAGGATAGACTGAACTGTGACCATCTGGAATTTTGCCAGCCTGAGGTCTAGAATTGACCTCCAGTCCCCAGTCTTTTTTGGCATTAAATAGAACCTTGAGTAAAATCCGGATCCTATTTGGTCTGGTGGGATTGTTTGGATGACTCTCTTTTCAAGTAGCTTTAAAATTTCTTGAGCTGCTGCCTCCCCTCTGACTGGGTGGAACATCAGGGATTCGCCTTTGCGGCCTTGTATAAAGATCAAAGGGGAAATAGTAACCTCTGGCAATTATCGTCTGCATCCAGGAACCTGATGTTACTGAATGCCAAGCTAAGTGGTGCAGAGAGAATCGTTCCCCGACTGCTTCCAGAGGTTCTTGAGCACTGATAGGGCTGCCCAGATAAAGAATCCCTGGAGCCCTGGTTATGTGGGCCCCCCCTCTGCCATGGGAGGGGTGTCTTCCTGATGAGTTCCCCCCTCTACCCTGGGGGGAAAACTTGCCATGTGTGTCACAAAAAGGCCCTTGGGACGTCCTGAATGACATCTTTCCACTTCTCTGATTCCTGGTATATGATCGTTGAGGAGTGGAAAAATGCATGCCCACAGCAGACAGGGTCTTTCTGTCCTTCTCACACCTGGCTAATGTGTCTTTAACTTTTGGGCCAGAGAAGAAACATCAATGGGAGCGTTGACGAAGGAAGACTTGAAAGGGTCCACAAAGTCACACAAGTGCATCCAGGCATGATGTCTCCTGACACCTGCACCCGCTGCTCTGGCCGCCCCTTCGGATGTGTGCACAATCAACCACATGGACGAGTTAAGAGATGGATTCTAGGGTGGCATGCTGGGAGGTAACCTTGTCACGTACCTTGTCAGACACTGCTCCTGCTATGGTTCCTGAGAGTTCAGCGATCAGGTCCCTTTGAAGACTGATAAAATGTGCCAAATAATTCAACAACTGTATGGTAAAGGTCACTGAAGCATAAACCTGCTAACGTAATCTGTCCAACGTCTGACTCTCTCAGTTTGGAGGATGGACAGTAGGACTCTCCTCTGCGAGATCCTTTTTCGTGGTTGCTGCCACCACTATAGCGTCTACTGCAAGACCCTTGGACCAGCAGGGTTGATCCTCTGGGGGGAGAGTATTTCGTTAGGTCTCAGGGGGATTGGCTCAATGCTGTCAGGGGCCTTCCAAGCACGCTGCACGAAGAGCTTGACTAACTCAACTGCAGGCGGGGTCACCCAGGAAGTAGAATGTCAGGCACGGAAAGCCTGGAAGAAGACAGATTCCTCAGAGGAAGGTTTGGTGGGCTTCCAGTCACCCCTATTCTTTAAGATCTTTAGTACGTCTCCAAAGGAAACATCTTCATGGGTGACCATGGGGACCCTTTCCCCTTCATCGTAATCTGTATCTTTTGTGAGAGATTCTTCTGGTGAATCAACGTGCTTCCTCTTGCACAATCTCTTACGGGGTGGCTCATCAAGGGGGAGGTCTGAAGAGGACTCCAAAGAGAGGGTGCCATGTGGGAGGGTATCTTGATGCTCCTGTGCCCGTTGCCCCAATGTAGTTGACTGACAGCTATGAGCCACAGGACACATATATATGACATTCTGGTGCCGCAAGTGCCAACTGAGAGCCTGCTGAGGCGAGTGCTCTCTCTCCATAATCTGGAATGCAGATCCGCCTGAAGAGGGATGGGAGCCTGGAACCGAGAAAGACAGCCTCGGAACCAGGGTCACATCCTGCTCCAACGAGCCCACCACCAGAGAAGGACCATGAGAGGACTTAAAGCTGTCAAAGCAACTGGAACCATAGACGGTGCCATGGAAAAAAAAATCAGTGCCATACTAGGGATTCTGGTGCAACCAGCCAAGTTATGGTCCCGTGGGTGGGTCAGCGCAAACTGAGCCGAAGTTCACAGAGCAGGTTCCAGGGGTGAGATCCACCAGTCGTACCAAAGAAGCGGGCACCGGGAGGGAAGTCGACATCGAGGGCTACAAATCCTGCGGGGAGGTTGAAGGAGGTAAGTTGGAGTCTGTGGAGAAAAACCCTCAGCTCCAGGACAGAGAGGTCCTAGAATGGGTTGGTATTCCTCTGGCCACTAAGAGCTGATCCACTAGTTTCACTACATCAAGTTCTGAAAGGCTCCTGGTGGAACAAATGGACATCCCCGATGGAGATTCTGGTCGGTCAATAAATGGACTGAGCTGTTGTCCAACAAAGGGGTCAACAGTGCTGGCTAGGGTTTCGACTTTCGGCAATGTGGTCGAATAACTAAAGGTTGTGATGGAGGGGAAGTGACCAATTTCAATGGGGAAGCTATAGTTGGTGCCGAGAGGGTCTGCGGTACCAAGGAAGGGGTCGGTTCCGTGGCGATTACAGTAGTCTGTTCTGTAATCAAGGATGACACCATGGAGGGGGTCTTAGGATCTGGTGCCGAGACAGGTGTTGGTGCCAATTTAGGTTGTTTAGTATTCGGTTCAGCATGAACCTGGCCTTTAGTAGTTTTCAGTTCCTGTGAATGAGGAGACGCTGGAACAGAATGGCTCCTCTTCTTTGTTTCTTTCTAAGGAGATTCTGACACCTCTACCTCAGACAAAGCCTCCAAAAAGGGGTTTTTAATAAACCCTTAAGGATCAACTTATTCTTATGCTCTGCTAGGGTGCAGGCACTAAAGCCCTTACAGAGCTTACACATAGGTTAGAGCTGTAGATGTGGCATTCCTAGACAATATACACAGGAAAGATGCCATGTTCGTAAAGAAAAACAAATAATCAAACTGAAGTCTTTCACATGATCACCCACACAAAAACACAGTAATAGAAAGACAGCTAGCGAGAAAATTTTTTTTTTTTTTTTGGATACCAGCAATGGTAATGTAGAAATACCCAGAAGGGTAAAAAAGCAGAAAAAGGAAAAAAAAAAAAAAAAAAAGGGGAAGAATACCAGCCATGACATTAGGGAATTACCAGAGGTAAGGGGAAAAGGGAGAGGCCAATACCAACTATGATAAAAAGGGAAATACTGAAAACGGTACTAAGGGAAGATAACAGCACTCACACACTAGTTTAATGATATCTATGAAAAAAACGACTAGAAATAACAAGGTTTAAGATGGAAAATTTAGTGAAAAAATAGAAAAAAAAAAGCTTGAGAGCAGGCCTGACGCATCATGAAACTGTGGTAAACGAGATCTGAAGGGAAGAGAGGCACCATGAGTAACCTTAGCTCGAGAGTTTTGGGCTGGCATGAGCTTGTTATATCCACCGAGTCGGTTCCGAAGATGGAAGCAAAACCCAACTGTCATGAATGAATGAAGACTGACAACATCAGATCATTAGTTTGCAATATGCCATAGATAAAATACCATAGTATGCAGAAGGTAAATTAGTATAAATTTAGTGCTGTGCTGTACAGAAATCTCTAAAGGTAGAGAGCAGACTTAGGTATGTTTTCTCAGGTGAGCAACCTGTTGTTAGTGCCTGAAAGCTTCATCTTGCAAGCAAGTCAAGCTTGAATAATAAAATCTTACATGGGCTTTGAAAAACAGGTCTTCACTACATCTGTGTCATTTTGCATTACAACTGACTTCCACTATAGGTGGTGTGTTTGCAGAAACAATAAATGTCTAAAAATAGTGCATGACCAAGTATGTATTACATCTGATACGAAAAAAGTGAATACACTGCTGCAGCACGGACCAATTGCACTTTAATTTTTGTAAGAGTCCACAACGAACACAACTGACTCCACAGCATACACAGCACAGTCAATTGTGTTCGTTGTGGACTCTTACAAAAATTAAAGTGGAATTGGTCCATGCTGCAGCAGTGTATTCACTTTTTTCGTATTTGTTGTTCCTGACACTGCTTTGGGCTGCTTGTTTTTGATGCATTACATCTGAATTAAAACATGCTACATATTTCACCAGAAAAAAATATATACTTCGTGACTGCAACATGGCACAGGTAAAACATCAAAGACGGGGGCAAGTAAATCAAGTTGGACAAATTCAGCATTGTGTTGCAGTGAAACCCTGAGGGCAGAATAACCGTCTTTAGTATGTTTTGTCATTGAATGCCCAATTATTTCTTAATAAAATCTAAGGGGGGGGGGGTCCGCTACAAGAAAAAGTTGTAGAATGCAGTTGTGCTTGAAGTGGTATAAAAAGTATGATACAGGTAACGGTCAAATATTCTTTTTTTACTTGTGAAATGTGCAAATGTCTTTCTGTCTCTGTGGTTTTATTATACTTAAAAACATGTAATAATTATAAAGTAATTATAAACTTACAGATGGTCACAGCAGGTATACTGTGTAGGGATTCTACAAGATGTATGATGGCTTCCATAGGGTTCCTTACCATAATAAGGCTGAAAGTCACAGCAGTACACTATTAAGGTCATTTTCATGCTCTGTGGTAGACAAGGAAGGTGTCTACAGCAACCAAAGATAATGAATTCAGATTTTTCTGCTGTAGTTCTTATATGTAAATGCTCTAATTATGGATTTTTTTTTAAATTAGAGCAGCTTTCAAATAGTCATAAAAGTATAGCTGTGTGAAATCTTACCACACCACCAGATGTCCTTTTCAGTGTTGCAGTATTCATAACCTCTGGGATCTCTCGCCAACGAAAGCCCAAATCCGGCCAGTATACCAAATCCTTTATTACCTTGGGAGCACTGTACGTCAGACGCATGTTTCCCGCATAAGAATAGGGCATCCAGGTGACGTTCTTATGTTCCCAACTCAGAACTGAACTGATGTACATCCAGGAAAAAGGAAGTAATGAAGAGAAGGAGATGAACCTCTTGACCGGTACAAATATATTACCCATGCAAAAGGAAGAGAAAGGGGGAGGAAAGGAAGCAGTAAATACTGCAACAGTGAAAAGAAAGACATCTACTGTTATGGTAAGTTGTGACACACAAGAGTACTATGTCCTTCCACATTACTGCTGCAGTATTCATTACCTCTGGGAGGGCACAAAAGTTGCTGTGAAGGTAGGGAGGAGGAAGGTAAGGAGGGGCCCACCACAAACCCATGCAAGTTAGCCTTGGCAAAACCTGCCCTGGCTCTGGAAATGATGTGCAATTTATAAAATTTTGTGAATGTGTGAACCAAAAACCAAGTAGCAGTTTCAACGATGGGTTTGGTGTCCAACCCTTTGAAGAAACCCCCAAGGAATCCCCTGCTCTAGTAGAATGAGCCTGCACAGTAGACAATTGCTTACCATGAAAAGAATAACAAAAAAAAAAAGCTTTAGAAATCCAGGAGGAGATGGTTTGCTTACAAACTGCCAAACCCAATGTCCTGGTATGAAAAGAAACCAAAGTTGATCAGATTTATGAAAGGTCTTTGTTTTGTCTACATAATATCAGAGTTGTCTGTGCAAATCCAAAGCATGAAGAGCCTTCTCACTAGTAGACTGGAGAAGGGAATAAAGTAGGAGGCTGCATAGACTGATTAAGTGTCAGCTCATTAACTACCTTGGGCATAAAAGGAGGAGTTGTACAGAGAGAGACACTCTGTCTCTATGAAAAAACAAAAAGGGAGACATCGCCATCAAGGCCTGTAGTTCATATACCCTTCTGGCAGTGGTTAAAGCAACCAATAAAACAGACTTTCAGATGCAATGTTGCAAAGAAGAACTGGCAGGCTCAAAAGGAGCCTGAGTCAGCTTTTCAAGGATAAAATTAAGATCCCATGGAGGAGGAATGGGCTTTTTTTTGGTTGGGGTCTAAAATGGAGGATGCATTAAGAAAGTAGTTAGTGGATAGAGGTGTTGTAGGTAAACTGACTTTTAGGTACATTTCTTCATATGAAGTCTTTTACACGGAAGCATAGGGATAGTGGAGGCCATAAACCTGAGAGCTCTGAGAAACTCCCTGGCTAGAAGACAGGACAGGGGAAGCAGTGACAGAAAATAATTTGTGACAGACAAAACCTTGGAGGCAGGAAGAGTTGTCAGCTTTGGAACTTGCAGACTAAGAAAATGTGATCCTGACATGGGGTCAGCATTGACTTCTGAAGGTTGACAGTGAACCCCAGGCTGTGTAACAGAAGCTGGGTAAAATGAAGATCCTGTACCAGCACAGAATGGGATGAAACCTATAGCAAGAGGTCTAAATAAGGAAATATCTGAATCCCCTGAAGCCTGCAAAAGGCAACTACAGAGGCAAGACATTTGGTGAACACCCTAAAGGGTAAAGCAGAGAACTGAAAATAAGAGGAAAAAACAGAGAAATGCAAATATCTCCTGATTAAAGGATTGATTTGAATGTGAAGTTAAATGTCCTTCAAATCCAAGGAAACCAGACAAGCTTGGGGAAGCAACAGAATAAACAGAATGTGAAGATATGGCATTTGGAAGGAAGACACTATGAGAAAGATATTCAGAAAGGAAAGATCCAGGACAGGTCTCCAAGATCCCTCTTTCCTGGGGACTAAAAACATCCTGGGGTAAAACTCCAAATCCCTCTCTGATTGTGAAACTGGTTGAATAATACCTTGGTCCAGCAGACCCTGCAATACCCCTGGAAAATGAGAAAGCTGTTCTGCCAGGGGTTGAGGAATTCCAGGAAAGGAGGGGAGGGCCTTCCAAGTCATAAAGTAACCCAGGTGATCAACTGCCAAACTGGGAGAGAAAGAAAAGGTTGACAGACAAGGGAAGCTTGCTGACAGGAAGGTAAGGGAGGGGAGTCAGTCAGTTTTAGATTTGTCAGGAAAGGACTGCTTTTGGGGCTTGTCAGAGAAGGTGCACCTTGGAGCCTTCTTGGAGTTGTACTAGGATAGTTCCTTTGAAACTTGGGAATAGGGGGAGAAAGATCTGCTTCAAAACTTTCATGACCTTGGGACTTCCAAGATGGCTGCACATTGAGTAACAGCTTATGTCTAAGCTCTCTCAGTGTGAAAACAGAAACTCAGCAGAGAAGGACAGCAGATTTGTGTTTCAGGGTAAATTCCAGTAACTGGCTAGTAATTGTATTGCCTGGATGCCAGGAATAACAAAATACAGAAGACCTGGAAAAAATACAAAAAGTGAGGAAGAAACACCGACTGGGGAAAGTTCTGCAGCTGTTCAGCAAAAAGCAATGCAACCTTCAGATGATTTCATGTAACCTACAGGAAGATACAAGACAAATGCATACAGATCTGGTTAAAATAAGCAAAACACTGCTGGAGTAAATCAACGCAAACAACAAAAGGCTGGAAAACACAAAGAATCTTTAAACAGATATTCAGATGAGATGATAAAAATGCAAAAATCAGAGGACAAAATAAAGAAAAGGCTGGCTGAATATGATACTGCTCAGGAAGAGATGTTTCAAAAAATAATAGAATTAGATGACAGAGTACATAGGGAAAACCTGGGATTTTCAGCTATACCACAGAAGCTGGAAGGAACAGACTGCATTAATTTTATAAAAGCACAAATAAGCAAATGGACTGGTGGTATTCCACAGCAGAAGTTGGAAGTTGAAAGGGCACACTGTGTGTATGCTCCAAACCTGGCTTTAAGAACGCAACCTAGACCTTTAAATAGTAAAGATGCACTCATACCAGCAAAAGGAGTTGATTCTGACAAAACTGTGGCAGAAGGACAAACTACTAAAAGTGTGAGACAGCAGTGTGTTTGTGGAGAATGATTACTCATTGTACACCAGACAGAAGAGGAGCAAATTTATTTCACTATTCAGAGAATCTTGAAATGCAGGTGTGAGATTCAAACTGCTGTACTCAGCTGTCCTCAAGGTATTCTTCCCTGGATGGACAAAATAATTTTTTGATGAAGTGCATGTTAAGCAGGAAATACAAAAATTCATCCAACAAAAAGTAAGCTGTGAAACAGGAGGAGATTTTGCTTCTTGTTCTTCTGGTAATAAAGACCACAGAGGAACTGTACCTGTGAAACGTTTTGAAATTTTTCAATGGAAAATGTTGGAGAGAAGGAAGAGAGCAGGAGAACTAACTAGAAGAATCAAGAGTATATTGAAAATGAAGTGGATACAGGATTTTGGAGATTAGCAGTAATAAAGCCAGTAACTTGTTATGGGATTACAAAGCAATAATTATATTTGTGAAATATGATAGAACAAGACAACTTGGAAATATTGAACTTTTTCAGAACTTGTTGGACTTATGGGGAACTCTAAGGCATATGACCGACTTGATGTCATTAATGTTCGGAAAAGTGCTTTAGGGAGGGGAAGAGGAGTGAGAAAGTTAACTGTAAGTAAAGATTTTTTTCTTAAATAGTACCACTTTTTTGGCATGTAGGTTTCTATACATGCTATAAAGTAAAGTTTTTTTCAGTTATTTTTAAGTGTAATGGTGACTGTAACAGGTGCTGCTGTTCTTTTTCTTTCTCCCTTCTCTCTCTCTCTCTCTCTTTGTAGGCAATGCAATGTATAAAAAAGCCTGGTTGAAATGTATGATAGGAGAAAAATTGGTGCGTTTTTTCTCAATCTTGGCAAAATGACTGGACTAAAGACCTTACATTGAATTGGTTTTGAGTTTTGGGAGACAGCAAGTAAATGAAAAGAACATTGAATAGTATGAGGCTTTTTTCTAGAAAATACATGCTCAGTAATAATTCTGCAGCTGATCTTCATGTTTCCATAGAAACAATCTGATAAACAGAAACTAGTCTGGCTGCCTGATTTTCATGTCTCCATGGAGAAAATCTGATAAAAAGAAACTGGCTGTAGTCTGGTGGAAAGTGATTAGCTGGGGAAAAAAGAAGAGAGAAACTGGCTAGGAGATAATGCTCTTTTAAAAGCATTCAGGGATTTCCCCAAAATAGATAATGTTCACTGAAAGCATCCAGGGATTTTCCCCAAGGTAGTCAACGTTTTCTGAAAACACTCAGGGTTTTTTCAGCTGGGAGAGCTATAAAGATAAGACAAAACCAATCAGTACTTAGCAGAAGGCCAGGCTACACTATGCGCCTTAGCATGTATCATCTTTCTTTTAGGTTAACTCAAGTCTCTAAGTGTGGCTGTCAGTTGGGGACTTCAATATTTAAAGGTGTACATAGTTTTGTGTGTTTGTACTATGTTAAAAGGTTTTAGGGACTATGGGGGGTGGTGTTTGTTTTTTTTTGTTTGAGGGTTGTCAATAAAAATAAAAAGCTTTATAAGATGCGACATAGGCTCAAATGTATATGACAAGAAACAACTGTACAAAAGTTCAACCTGCCAAACAATGTATGCATGTAACACAAAAGCTGGAACTAAACATTTAACAAAAAAAGGTGTTATACATAAAAGGTGAGAATAATAACATTAATACAATTATGCATTTTTAATGTCTTTAAATGTAAATGCTCTCACAGATAAATACAAACACGAAAGAGTAGTGAACTATATTTAGAAATACAGAGTACAAATAGCTATGCTGCAGGAGACTCACTTAGAAACAACTGAACATGTGAATTTGATAAAGAAAGGTTTTCAGGATGGTTATTCAGCTTAACACCTGGGACAAAGGAAAAAAAGCAGTACTTATATTAATTGCAACAGGAACTACAATACTGCTAGGAGAAGATAAAGATAATGATGGCAGATTTGTAGTGGTAAGGAGCTACTGGAAAGGGAGGATGATTTCATTGGCATGCATTTACATTCCACCTAAAACTGTTATAATGGAGCTTAAGGAAATTCTGGGAGAAATAATCAGTTTTCAGCAAGGAATATTACTTATAGGTGGGAAATGGAATTGGATTTGCAGCAGTGAAACTGTGTCTGGGGGACCCAGAAGGGAAATATAACAACGGAGAGTACATTTTTGAAGAAATTTATGAAAATATTTGGCATAGAAGATGTGAATTCAGTAATAGGAGCTCAGAGTGAATTTACATATTATATATAAAAACTGGGCTAGGCTAGACAGAATTTACATTTCACAGGAACACGTGCATTTAATTGAAGGTCTTGATACCCACCCAATAACCGAGACCATGCGCCAATAATAGCCAAAATAAAAACACAGGGTAATGAAATAAAAATGAGGCGTTGACGCTTTCCCACCTATCTGATGGAAAGAGAGGAATTTAAGGAATGGGTAGTGGAAATTATTCAGGAGCTGTTAGAAATGATAGAAATTTCTTTTGCAAGTATAGGTAGAGAGTGGGATAAAATTAAGGTGTAGTTTAAAAATAGGATGGAAATAAAAGAAAGGGAGTTAAGGTTAAGAAATAAGAATTACTTACAGGGACTGACAAATGTTAAAAGTATTGCAAAATAGGGGGAATCTCACAGAACAAGAAGAGGATCAACTGCAGAATGCTAGGCAGAAAATAAGGGATTAGAGAAATATGAAAATCAAGAAAAGATACAAATGGAAATGTTTATGGAAGAACTAAACATGCCAAGGTTTGAGGCAGATGAGGATCAATTACTAACAGGATAGATGGAGATGAGATAAAAATTGTGATGTATAACCAATCTACAAGAAAATCCCCAGGAATAGATAGTATTCTTGTGGAAGTTTGGAAACTAGGAGGAAAAAACTGAGAAAGATTTCAAAGGTTTTGTTTAACAGTATCTTAAGAGGAGGAGAAGCACCACCGTCTTAGAAGAAAGTAGTGGTACCTGTAATACCTAATGAGGGTAAGGATCCATCAGATCCAGCTTCATATAGGTCCATTTCAATACTAAACCATGATTATAAAGTGTTCATGTCTATAATGGCTAAAAGAATGCCAGAGTAATGCCAACACTGACAGATATAGATCAATGTGGTTTTGTGGAGGGGAGGCAAACATATGACAACACTAACAGAACACTGATGATCCAGAGGGAAGCAGAATGTAAGAAAATACCATTGCTGTTGGTGGACCTTCATTCAGAGAAAGCCTTTGACAGAGTAACCTGGGACATTATGAACAGGGCAATAGAAGCATTTAACTTTCCTGAAAAATTATAAGGTTGACTAGGAGAATATATTAGGGACTGGAGGCAAAAATTAAAGTGGGTGGGGTCCTCTCTGATAATTCCGGCTTGACCAGAGGAACCAGGCAGGGGTGGTCCTTTTTCCCCTTTATTTGCATTATATTTATAACCAATGGCAAAGAAAATAAGGGACTCAGAAATTCAAGGATACAAGTGGTATAATAATCCAGAAAAGCTGGCTGTATTTGCAGATGATATTATTTTGTACCCGACAAAACCAGAAAAAGACATTACAGTGTTGTGGAGCATTTTGAGACAGTTTCAGATTTGGGATACAAAATTAATGAAGCTAAAAAGTACAGTTTTGTACCTACCATAAATGTAGATGCTCGAGTGTATACACTGCTGCAGTCATTATACTTGGGCTATCCTGCCGTCAGGCGGTTCCCCAGTCGGCCTGAGTTCCAAAGTCTTGGTCCGGCGTCGGTTGCTGTCGCCTCCTCCCTGATGTCATTGCGACAGGGGTATACAAGATGCAGCCGACACCATTTTCTTCAGTTTTTCTTGCCCCTGATGTCAGGTGCCCCCAAAAAGGTAGGCTATTCCAATTGCTAATAAAACATACATAAGTAAAGCAATCAACAACTTTCAGATACCAGCAAATACTCCCTGTAGGTAGTAAAGGGTAGAAGACATAGGTATGTACCAGCAAGAAAGAGGGGATGGAGGGTGGGTAACCTGGACTGCAGCAGTGTATACACTCGAACATCTACATTTATGGTAGGTACAAAACCGTACTATGTTCATCATGTTACACTGCTGCAGTCATTACACTTGGGTAGAATCCCAAAGATGAGGTAGGGTGGCTGGTACTATAAGGCATTAGGGGTGGCTATAAGGCCCTGCAGCACTGCAGTGGCGAAGCCAGCTCTGGATTTAGAGTATAGAGGCAGATGGTAGTGCTTGGTGAAGGTATGTACAGAACTCCAAGTTGCTGCTTCTAAAATGTCCTTGGTAGGTACTCCTCTGAGGTAGGCAGTTGAAGTGGCTGTTGCCCTGGTGCAGTGAGATCTAAAGCTGTTAGGTACAGGTTTTCCATGGTGTGTATAGCAGAAATGTATACAGTTGTCCTATCCATTTTGAAATGTTCTGTTATTAAATGGCTTTTCCCTGTGCTCCTGCAGCATATGCTACCAATAATTGCTCAGATTTTCTGAAAGCTTTGGTTTTGTCCAAGTAGAAGCGTAACTGCCTGTGTATGTCCAAAGAATGCAGTAGTCTCTCCCCTTTATTCTGTGGATTTGGATAAGAAGTTGGCAAGTAGATGGTTTGGTTGAGAGCCACACTTGATACCACCTTTGGCATAAAAGTAGGGTTAGTTCTTAAAGACACCCTGTCTTGGTGGAAAATGATAAATGGTTCCACTGCTATTAGTGCATGTAACTCTGAAACTCTTCATGCTGATGTTACTGCCAGGAGTAGAGCAGTTTTCCAAGAGATATATTTTAAATCTGCTGTGTTTGCCGGCTCAAAAGGAGGTAAAGTTAATTTTTCCAACACAAAGTTGAGGTCCCAAGTTGGAGTAGGTGCTCTACGGGGCAGACTTATGTTTTTAGCCCCTCTGAGATACTGTTTTAGCAAAGAATTAGAGAAAA
Source organism: Protopterus annectens (assembly GCF_019279795.1). Taxonomy (NCBI): domain Eukaryota; kingdom Metazoa; phylum Chordata; order Ceratodontiformes; family Protopteridae; genus Protopterus; species Protopterus annectens. The sequence goes on along the minus strand of NC_056747.1, from coordinate 181,126,406 downwards.
TTGGTGGATCCGTGTTGTGATGAGTAGAGATGGCAGAGGCATGGATCTTGATGGATGAAAAGGAGAGGCCTTTGTCCAGCATCTCAGTTAAATATTATAGTATCTGAGGAATATTTGGGACAAGAGGGTCAAGGCTGTGAGCCTGGTTCCAGGCACAGAATCTCTTCCATTTATCCGAATAGGCTTTCCTGGTACTAGGCCTTCTGGCCTCCAGAATGACATCCATAACAGCTCTGGAGAGAGGCACTGCTTGCTTGACTAGGTAATCTTCCATGCAGCCAGGTTTAAAGTCTTTAGCTGGCTGTGAAGTATCTGATTGTTGTGCTGAGTCAGCAGATGTGGTATTTGAGGCAAAATCCAGGGTGGTCCTTGTGCTAAGTTCTTCAAGATTGGGTACCAGTGCTGGCATGGCCAGTCTGGTGCAATCAGGATCATCTTTGGCTCTTCCTGCCTAGCTTTGATGAGTACCTTTGGAAGGAGAGGCAGTGGTGGGAAAGCATATACTTGTAGGTTTTTCCAGCTGAATGAGAGGGCATCCACTTTCCATGCTTGTGGATGGTAAGTCCTTGTGCAGAATTTCTGTAGCTGGCAGTTCATTGGGGATGCAAAGAGATCTAAGTCTGGGCTCCACCATTTCTGTGTTATCATTCTGAATATTTGTGGATTCAACTCCCATTCGTGGGGATCCATGATGTTTCTGCTTAAGTCGTCTGCCAGTGTGTTTTTCTCTCCTGGCAGGAATTGCGCTTGCAGATGAACCTGATAGTTTAGAGCTGTGTTCCACAAGGTCATGGCTTGTCTGCAGAGGGGATAAGAGTGAGTGCCCCCTTGCTTGTTTATGTACCACATAACTGTGGTGTTGTCTGTCTTTAATAGTAGTTGTCCTGGATATATCAGGTCCTTGAAGGCTATTAGGGCATTTTGTACAGCTAGCATCTCTTTTTGATTGATGTGGGCCACCTGCCCTGAACACATTTTCCTGCCATGTGTGCTCCCCAGGCATAATCTGATGCATCTGTTGTCAGTGTTTGCCTGGCTGTGGGTTGAGTAAAAGGCTGTCCCTTGTTGAGGTGACAAGCTTGAGCCTACCACTGAAACTCCTGTTGCAGGCAAGGAATTAGTGGTATAACTGTTTCCAAACTTTGACAGTGTTGAGACCAGACACTCTTTAGGTACCATTGTAGTTTCCTCATATGCAGTCTGGCATATGGAATTAGTAGTATGCAAGATGCCATGTAACCCAAGGGCTGCAGAATTTTTCTTGCAGAGAGTTAGGTTCTTGTTGCCATCAATTGAAAATATTGAGTCAGATGTCCTTGCTCGTCTGGCGTGAGATAAGCCATCTGGGCCGTTGTATTCAAGCTGGCACCGAGGAATATCTCTTGTGAGGGCACTAGCTTTGATTTCTTTTCATTTACTGTGTACCCTAGGCAACTTAATAACTGTTTTACAAATGCCAGATGCTGTAGAAGAATGTCCTTGCTCTCTGCCTGAATCAGGCAGTCGTCCAGGTACGGATAAATTTGAATTCCTTTTTGTCTGCAAAATGCAATTACTGGTGCCAGGCACTTTGTGAAGACCCTGGGCGCAGTAGATAAGCCAAAGGGCAGTGCAGAGAATTGATAGTGCATTGAACCGCTATGAATCTGAGGTATCTTCTGCAGTTTTGTCTGATAGGGACATGCAGGTATGCCTCCTTGAGGTCCAATGTTACGAGCCAAGCTTTCTTGCCCAGCATGGGAAGAAATTGCTGTAGTATCAACATTTTGAATTTTGGAACATCCAGGTAAGTGTTTAGAGAAGAAAGATCCAGAATGGGTCTCCAGGCTTTGTCCTTTCTGGGAACCAGAAAGAGTTTTGAGTAAAATCCTTGTCCTTGCTCCTGTGGTGTTACCTTTTGAATAGCTCTCATGTCCATGAGTGCTATAATTTGTTTTTGAGCCTCTGCCCATTGATTTGGTGGCAGGTTTGGCATTCCTTTTAACCTTGGCAGAGTGTGAAAGTGGAACCTGTAACCTTGAGATACAATGTTGAGAACCCATTTGTCTTTGGTGATCATATGCCAATTGTGATAGAAAAGTGTCAGTTTTCCTCCCAAGGGGGTTGCCAAGAGAGAGCTGTTTGGCAGCTGTAGTGGGAAGTCATTGGGGCTGTTTTTTATAAGGTTGTGACCTGTCTTCCCCCTCTTTCTGGCCTGATGCACCCCATTGTCGAGGTCTGTAGGGACCTTGTGGTTGACCTCTGCCTCTTGGACGTCAGTATCTGCCCCTTTGGGGTCTGTCTGAAGCTGGAAAGGATCAATTTTTTGTTGGCCAATTTCTGCTAAATCGAGGAGGCTGAACCTGTAAGAAATCCTTCACCGTTTGCATAGATTTTGCCTTATCCTCCATTTTCTTTAATGCCTCTTCTGCCTTAACTCCAAGTAACACATCCTGCTGTAAAGGTGCATCCAATAGTTTTGCTTTAACATGGTCTGGTAATGTACGTTCTTTTAACCAAGCATGTCTTCTAATGACAGAACCTGTAACAGCTGCTCTACAGGAGGCCTCTAAAGAATCAAAACCACATTGCAAAGTGTGTTTTCCCATTTGTTCAGCTGAATGCAATAAATCCTGCATTTCTTTTAAATTAGGAGGATCTGAATCTGAAAGCATTTTTTGTTTCAACTGAGACATCAGAAACTGCTGATATTTTAACATATGAAACTAGCAATTTAAGGCCCTCATTGCTAAAGTTGCAAACGTATATACTTTCTTCCCCCATCTGTCCAATGCTCTGGAATATCTGTCAGAGGAGACTGGATTCTTTGCTGATGAGGCCTTAACCCCTTTGGGTCCCTGAGAAATAGCTTCAGGGTTGGCAACAGGGTTTTTATAAAAAAAATTGTGTGAGTCAGGGACTCTGTAGTATCTGTCTGGCTTAACTGGGGCTGGAGGTAAAGAATCAGGATTTAAGCTGGATTCAGTATACACATCATCCACTATATCTAACACTGGCAGAATAGCAAGGTGTCTGTGTTGAGGTAATAAAAGGAAGTCTCTGAGCCTTTTCTTGGATTCTGAGTAATCCTGGCCTTCCCAATGGAAATGCGCCCTCATGGTATGCAAGGTTTCACCAAAGGAGTAGTCCTCAGGCGGACAGGCTGATGGAATTGATTCCTCAGCATCAGAATACTCATAAGGGGGTAACGAGTATCCTAGGTCTGAGGATGAATCTGAAGAGATGGATACCTGGTTGGATGAGTCATAGTCTGCATCCAGTCTAGGCCTTTTATCAGGAGGGGGATGGGAACCCCTGATCAGAGTAATTAGGTCTTCGGCCATTTTGAGCATTTGTTTCTTAGGCATGGAGACCTGTCCTGGGGAATGCTGAATTTGTTTCTTTGTTTTTAAAGTAGGTTTAGACTTAGCAGAACATGTAATACTTAACTGGGTAGGTCTGAAAACACCCTCTGAGGCTGCAGGTTGTTCAGCTACTCCAGATCCCTCTGAAAGGGTAGTTTCGGTAGTCTGAATAACTTGTGCATCCGAAGGCCCAGCCATCTCCACGTGGGAGTCAGAGGTGGCCTGTGGTTCTACAGAAACGGTCGTCAGGGGCTGCGAAGGTGCCTCACTGAAAACCGGAGAACCGGCGACTGGCCTAGTAGAGGCTTCATCGTCAGATTTGGGCCTCGGATGCCTATCTTGTCTTTGCGCTTTTCATGTATTCCTGTCGTCGGAAGTTCTGACGGCATGGTATAATTGAATTTTCTGCCAAAATAATGTCGGGCAAAATCAAACCGACGTTTAATAGTGCGCTTATTAAACCTAGCACAAAACCCACAACCAGTGACATCGTGGTCTGGGCCTAGGCATGGGATACAATACGAATGGAAATCCTTATGAGGTATTTGCTTCCCACAAGAAATACAGTTATTAACTTTTACTGACATCGGTCTAAGGCAAGAAAAAGTTTCCCCAACGGGGTACTTAGCTATGTAGAAGACTTCGGTTCTGGATTCGGAATGAAAATCTCAGGAGTCGGCCGACCGGCACTTGTGAACTGCTTTTGCTTCAGGCACCGCGCATCAAGAAAGACTGAAGAAAATGGCGTCGGCTGCATCTTATATACCCCTGTCGCAATGACGTCAGGGAGGAGGCGACAGCAACCGACGCTGGACCAAGACTTTGGAACTCAGGCCGACTGGGGAACCGCCTGATGGCAGGATAACCCAAGTGTAATGACTGCAGCAGTGTAACACGATGAACATCAAAGGCAATAGCAGTAAATTATGTACCCACACATGAACTGGTTCAGGAATACCCATACTTATGGAGACATGATAAAATTAAATATTTAGGAGTATGAATTAAAAATTATTCTAGTGTAGCAGCTAAAGATAGCTGGGAAGAGACTAAACAAAAGATAATACAAAAACAGAGAAAATGGAAGCTTTGTTATATGGAAATGGATAGTAAGATACAAGCAGTTAAAATGTTTAATCCCTTTTATCTTATACACAGGTCAGGCATATTTTTATCAACCAGAGAAGTTGGGGGTAGCAATTAATAAAGAGCTGAAGGACTTTATCTGGGAGGGGAAGATGGCAAGAGTCAAGTGGGATACCCTGACTCTTCCAGCAGAATAGTGCAGATTGGGATTACCCAATTTGAAGGGGTATTTCAGAGTTACACAGTTAAGACTCCTATGCATAGCACAAACAGAAAACTATACTTCAAAGTGAAAGGAGATGACGACGAAACACAGGGGAAGCTCAAGATACAAGGAGAGAATGGGATTTTGGATGCAGGTCTTTACGGAGAACAACAGTAATCATGCAGAATATTATATCTATAAAGTAGCAGAAAGTATTCTAAAAACTAAATCAACACGGGAATGGAGAAAGGAGATTCTGCCAACAGGGATGACTGCAATTAGGGATACAGACAATAGGGCAAGAGGGGGCCAGAACTTATTGGAGAAAATTGCCAAAGGAACCAAGGTATTGGGATCAAATAACTACAGAGGGAATGATGACAGACTGGGAAGACGCCAAGAATTTATTTGGACTGCAGGTTAGAGATTGCTTTCCCTATCATGGATTAATATCAGAGTATAGGCAAAGAGAAAGAAATAGAGGGTCCTATATGAAAGACCAGCACTGGTGCAGTTTTTAATTAAATCTAGAACAGAAGCTGCCATTAAAAAATTAATAATTAGTATAGCATATGAAATACTGCATGATAACTGTAAGAATCAATCAGAGGACGTTAGAAATGATTGGGAAGAGAGATTGCATAAGCAATTCACAAAGAAACAATAGGAGTATATATATATATATATATATATATATATATATATATATATATATATATATATATATATATATATGTCCCAAATATGCAACAAAATCTAAAAGATTTAGGATTTTTGCCTGGAAATATTTACATAGATATTTTTCTAGCCCAAGCAGACTCCAGAGAATTTTTCCTCAGGCAGACAGTAAATGTTGGAGGTGTGAAGGGGAAGAAAGAAGTAATTGGGAACACATTTTCTGGGGGTGTGGTGAGTTGGCAGACTTTAAGATTCCCTGTGGGATGCACTGTTGGAGATGCAGGGTGGGCAGACTGGTCTGACAAGGGAGAGGATTTTTCTGACCTATGATACAGAATCGGAATTGCCTAAACAAGATAAGTCCTTGCTGTATCAAATAATGGTGGCTGCCAAAAAAGCAATCACTACAAAATGGAAATCAAACTCTAAACCAACTACACTGGCAATAGTGAAGAGTAACAGAGATAAAATAACTGGAATGGAGATCTTTAGAAAAGGGTAGGAGCAAACTACATAGGAAAAAATGGGAATTGTGGGAACAATACATACAAGGGAGGAATGAGGTCTGAAAGGTGGCAGGACTTAAATGAGCTATGTAATGCTTGAGTGAAAAAATTTGGTAGATTATAACTGATATATAATGTTTGCAACTGGGAGTGCGTCAGTATGACTTGTGATGCAACTAGGATTGTGTCAGTGTGGTTTGTTTTCATTTATATAAATGTATGATTGCCTATGTAGTAAGTGATGGTTTAATAAGTATGTTTCTTGTTTAAAAAAAAGGCAGTAATTGAATAATTTATGTAATATTGCTTAGATTATATGATATATAGCAATGTGTGTGAAGTATAATGTTTACGTTAATGCAGTTTGATTACTTCTACATGAATGTAAATTTGCCTATGTCACAAACAATAATTCAAAAGTGTTTGAAAAAAAAATCTTTCATGACCTTACTTTGATTCTGTAAGGTCTTGAAAAGGTCAGCCACAGCAGTACTAAAGAAATCCTGGTTATCCAAGGAAGTGCCATAAGCTTTGCTTTGATATCATCTGGCAAGGCCTGAAGGCAAAGCCAGGAGTAGTACCTCATCTCAGAGCCAGAGAGAGCAGCCCTAGAGGATGCATCTGCTGCAGCATAACTACATTTAATGTAGTGATGGCCAACCTAAGAAGAGCACTGAGCAAGGAGAGGGCTGAGGTTTCACCTATATCGGAAACAAGCTTCCCAACCTGGGAAAGAAGAGACAGTATGTACCTTGTCATACGAGTCTGGTAATTGATGGCCCTGACGGCAAAGGTAGCCAAACAATATAAGGAAAGGAAAAAAGAACCCCAAAAGGGTACTGATCTGAAAAATGTAGGCTTGGTAAAATCAGCACAGCAAAGAATGTACGTTTGGACTGGAGGAAATTATGTTCTAAGTTGGGAGCATACATATGTCACCTTTATGCCCTACACTTACACGGGGTACATACGTCTGATGTATGACACTCCCTAGGTAATAATGGCTTTGGTTTACTGGCCAGATATTGGGCTATCCCTGGCCAGAGATGATGAATACTGCAACACTGATATGGAAGGACATCAAATACCGACACATTATCCACTGGTACGGTTTGGCTTACAGCAACAAAAGAAAGCAAGCCCCAATACATGCATTAAGGAATTAGTATCCTTGAACCATTTTTCAGTTACTGTATGCTATCAATACTATCCACACAAAGAAAAACCTTAAGATCGGCCACTGATACATTAAAGCTTCTTGTATTTAACGTGACTACCTTTTATTTATTTATGCATGCTTGCTTTTATTGTCAGGGCTAGTCACATTAGGCCTACGGCATCTTTTCAAGGGGGACTTGAGGTGGATTCCTACTGACTAGAAGACATTTGGCCAGGCAACTAGGGAAATATCCTTATTCTTTTGGATAAGTGCTACTGGATCTCTTGCATCCATCTGAGCTACTACCAACTTAGGCAGATGGGATCGCTGTTTAACATCTCATCCGAAGGATGGCACACACCTTTCAACCTCTTAGCTCAAGAAATCTAAACACATCCAAAAATAATGGCGGGACAAAAGTCGAAAAAATAGGGAAATGTTCGAATCTGACCCAGCATCATTTTACATATCTGAGTGCAGATCTTGAATTTGCCAGAAAACCATAACTTTTATGATGAACAAAGCCAAAATATCAGGTGAAAATATGGACATTTGAGAGGTATGGGATGGCGCACACAGGAATACAAGATCCTCCACCTTTAAGCTGCACTGCACTCACAGTATTGGAAAAGGTACTTAACTACCTTGTGTTGAAATATTACCCAGTCTTTTCCAGCATCAAGCCACTAACATCTCTACTACTGTGAATGCATGCTTTAACACTTCTTTAGGTAAAATTTGTGTAGGTTTACAACCAGACACTACAAATCTGGAAAACGTCTTCAGCACTATTACCTGTGAAGACAGGTGAATGTTACCCATTAGGATGAGGGATGTGGGTGGGACCTGTGCAAGTTAGTAATGGTAGCTCTTGCAGTATGCATCTGTATTAGGGCATAGGCAGTCCTCGCCTACAGTGATACAGAAGCCCACGTCAGCACTGGGGGGTAGGGCTGTACGGCAAAAATGCCAAAATGGCTTCTGATGAATCACGACTCCAAAATCAGCTCTCGCCTCAAGGGAACTGAATGAATGAGCTGGGAATGGCCTTTGCCCCACTAGGAACAAATGGGCAAATTAATTGTGTTTGCGTGTGTGTGTGAGGGGGGGGGGGGGCTGACGGCCAGCAGGCAGTGGTGCAGCAGGAAAAAAAAGACGAATCTACTGAGTGCAACACAAGTAAATACAAATAAAATATACCAAATAAGAACACAGACATGCGGTAATACAAATAAAGATAAAGAAAATATGCTTATGACAATATGCTCTTAGCCCCAAACTAAAGGTCATGATTTTGTTTAGGTTAGTTAAAGACTCTATGCTTCTCTTTTACTGATAATCAATTACTAGACTGTTTTGTTTTACAGTTATTTTACTATATTCTAATTATGTCTTTTTTATTTATGTTTCACTGTAAAGTACCTTAACAAAGATGAAGATAGTTTGGTTTTGAACTTGGGTGCCTTTTCAGAAGGCAAACATCTTGCTAAATCCATGCATTTCTTCTCTGCTAACAAGCAAAATGGACAACCTTGAAAAAGGGTCCAATTCCAAAAGACTTTCTCTCAGTTTAGTGACTTACTCCGATGCAAGTCTGCTCTAATTCCGAAAGACTTGCTCTCATTTTAAGTGACTTACTTTGGCTTGCACCAAGGGGCCAGATTCTAAAAGCTTGCTCTTGGACATCAAGTCTTGGAATAAGTGACTGCTCTGACAGCAAATCTTTTGGAATCTGACCCAACATCATCTTACATATCTGACTGCAGATCTCAGATTACTCCATCCTGACAAACTAAGACCATGCCATCACCCTGAAATCTACTTAAGCCCATTAGTTAAAGTTTCCCATTTTCACCTCAGGCTAGAAGGTAACAGTCATTTGCACCTTACAAAACAGCAATTAGGTAAGTGCCAGTTTTACACACACTGCAGTCAGTGCCGATCAGTACATTTCTGGGGCTTTCTGATCTGTGTTTCTAACTAGTATACATACCAAGTAAAGAATAACAATGTCAACATCCCCCCAAACTTTTGTGTAGTTTTAACTTTACATAATGCCCCGATACGGTGCGTTTGCAATGTCTTGTAGCAGAGGCAGTGCTGTACTATGTATCTGAAGTTTACACAATTTGGAAGTGTTCTATGAGCTTTTATTAACAGAGACCTTACAAATGTTGATATATGTTATAACAGATACGCATACATGCTTGACTGACATGCAATCTGCTTATAGCTTTGCCTCCAACATTAACAGAGATTTATTCTTCTTTCATAGATGACAAGAGTAGTGTGGGGCAACAAAAATGTTCATAGTAAGCATACTGCAGTTCTTTTTACTATTTATTTATTAACAAGTAAGCCCGTGGGGCAAAGGAAGTCCTTTCCAGGGGTGACCTGAGAACACTGTCTGGGTAACTGCCCTGCTCAGAGTTAAACAGTCTGCAAATGGAAATTGAGGGCATCAGATCCAGGACAACAGGATAAAGCATATTAACAGCTCAAAGCCTGAACCCTCTTTCAATTTTACATACACTGCTTGAAGTAACCATCATCTGCTGTAAGGTCGTTAAAGAAGTTAAAGTGTTTATTCCTAGACACACTATAAAACTGAGAAATATACTACCTCTTTTACAACTTGTTTCTATGCTGTGAAACAGAACTTTTTTTTCAAAGGTTCTTTGTTGTTTGACAGATTTAAATTGCTGTTAATTTTACTCAAAGGTAGTGAAATATTCTGTTAAATAAGAATAAATATTAAACTGCATTCTAAAACTGTGAATCATGCTACCCCTTTTTAAAACTCCCAAAAGCACTGCTTGCGAAGTTTGATAAGTGAATTATGTATTCTTATTGGGTTTTAACAATTTGTCACTGTCAAGGAAAAACTGGAAATCAGTTAACAACTGTCTACAACTGGGTGTTTAGAGAGCTAGAAATCTTGTAAATGTGAACGTATGCATAGAGATCTATTACTGAGCACGGAAAAATGACTCTTGCCCTCTTGACACAGGACAGTATCTTAAGCTGTAGAAAACAAAACTCCTTACATGTACTACCATTAGCAGTCTCTAAGTAACTAAAGAAAACTGAACTAAGAATTGAACACCAACTTAACTTTATGCAGCACACCTGTGACAAGCTGTGCTGCTTTTATCTCCTTACAAGCAGACTGTACATCTGGTGACATTGTTTAGCTAGAAATGGTCTTCACCTTAATGGAACCAGCCAATCACCAAGACATTAACTCAGATAAGGCAATATACAGTATACCAAATGGAAAATACAGCTTATCCTGTATCTCATGGTATCTATTTTATTAACTTGCTGATGACTGGGTTAGAAGAACAAGCTAGTCTCCCTTACAGTAGATCTTTGTAAGTGATGAATGCATTTCTTTCTTTTTGTCACACTTTGCCCCACCTGCCTGCTGATCATCAGCCCCCTCCATACCAGCTGGCCCATTTGCTCCCTGTAACTGGGGCAAAAGTCGATATTCCCCAAGCACAATCGGCTTAGCACAAGAGAAGGGGACATGAATGGGTTGACCATGCATGACATTCCCATCATTTTTGTAAGGGACATTTCTTTCTTGCAGCCCTACCCTCAACCTTGAAGCACAGCAGGTGGGTTCCCCCAGGTCACTGCAGGGAAAGTACATCTACCCAGTGTGCTCCCAAATGTAACTTCTGTGAAAGGAGAGTAGAAAATGCTCCTTCACATTTCTTTCCTGACTTGCTCGTGTGCAGAGACTACTAAATGAACCCTAGTCACTTGGGACTCAGTGAGGGCTTCACCCCTCTGCACCAAGTTAGGCACTTAACCAATGAAACCATCACTGTCCTCTTTCCCTGGAGTTCTTTATGGAAAAAGTCGATGCATATAAAAAGTATGCAAAATCAAAAGAAAATGTCTAACATAACAGCCAATCAGTAGACCTTGAGTAACTCACTACTGCTTGACTATACAACTGTCTACAGAGATGCCGCACTTTTACTCTACTCCTCCCTCCACATAATCCTTGTGCATTATCTTATTTATTTTCTCTTTGTTGACTGGGTTAGTTCCCCTTGGTCAGTGTCTTTTTTTCTGGGGATATCTGAGGTGCTATTCATACTGACGTGGGGAAATTTTGCCATAGCACCAGGGAACTTCCCCTACTCTTGGTAGTTGGGGGAAGGCTTTGTGTTACACATCCTGACTTCCTGTTTCCTGTCCAGACACGGAGGCAGCCAGGAAGAACAGGGAGAAAACATGGCTGATTCAGCTTTGGCTGAAAATGAAGTGAAAGTTGCTGAAAATGTGGTTGAAATGGAAGAATCACTACCAGAAGTTATTTCTGATGCTAAGGGTGCAGAAAAAACAGTGACATTGAAGGAAAAGGAGAATGTAGCTGTAACAAAGATAGATTCAGAGGAAAACTTTCAGAGGTGATTATTTGAAGGTGAGACTGTTACCTCTGAGAAATGCATAATTACAACCCTCTAATTGGGGGTGGGTGGATTGCGGGGTGATTATTTGGAAGAAATGGTAAACCAAAGTGAGCCAGAAAGTGGAGCAGGAATTTCATGGAACATCATGGAAAAAATAGAAGAAGAAACTGTGCCAGAAAAAGTTCAAGAGACAAAAACCTATACACAAACTGTGGGAGAAGGTGCAAAGAAGAAAGAAGAAATAAAAGAAACAAAAAAGTATACAGTACATGTGAGCAGTAAAGAAGAAGAAAGTTTGGACAGGTATGAGATTTGGGACTCTGTCATAGCACCTCTAGGTGTCAAAGCAAAGGAGGTAAGAGAATTCCTTTTCAGGATCAGAATCAGAGTCACATTTATTGGCCAGGTATGCCCTTATACAAGGAATTTGACTCCAGTTTCAGTTTTAATTTAATTAACTTTATTTAATAAAGAGGCTTTTTGTGGTCTGATATTTGAGACTGGGCAGGCCATAGAAAATTTTTGGTTGCATATGAACAAAAGAAAAATATTTATCCATGGTCAGAGTATGTGGTGCAAGCTTTTTAGAGACAAACAACAACAACAAAAAAAAGAATAATGATCCATTTTAGAACTGAAGCAAAAGAACTGAAAGAACATTTGTTAATTATATGTAAAGAAGTAATGGACACTACAAAAATATATGAGAGGTCTATGGACTGGGGGATGAGAATGTGGAGCAATAATGAAAATGGAAAATGACAATGTTATGCACGTACCTAGTATTATTAATGTTCATAGTAATAGAAGTTTTTTGCGAAATACAGGGGTCAACCAAAAATGTGTTATTTTTGTGGAAAAAAATGATAATTTAAATCAATGAATCTAATGAAAAAAAATGTTATTTATGTGTTGAAACAGGGCATAATGCAAAAAAATGTGATGTGAAGTGCAAAAAATGTGGCAATACTGGTCATTCATGGCTAGAATGCGAAATTAATGTGCAAGAAAATGAAAATGAAGTTATACAGAATAAAGAGATAGTAGAAAGTATTATGCAAGAAAATGTACAAAAATATGTGACCGATAAACAGGTTATGCATGAAGTTAAAGAAAGTAACAAGGAAAAAGAAACAGAGGAGAAAAGTGAGGAAGAAGCTGATTGGCATACAGTAAGAAATAAAAAGAATTTGATAGGGAAACAAGTTAACGAAAGGAAAAGAAAATTCAAAAACATAAGGAAAATAAAGGAAAGGGATAAACATTTTATTATACTAACTGTTCTTAAAAGCTGAAAATATTAGCTTTAAACATGAACAGTATGAAAAATCTTAAAAGGAGAATAGATCTATTAAAACAGTGTGCTGCAGTAGATGCACATATTATTGTTTTAGAAGATATCAGATTATTAACAGAGGAAGAAAGAACACAAACTGAAAAACTTTGGAATGGTGCGGTAGTTTGGAACATGGGGAAAGAAACATGCTCGGGTATGTATATTATGTCAAGAATGCATTAAACTATTAGAAGTAACCATAGTGGAACTAGGACAATTATGATAATAGACATGAGATAGAAAAAAATGTGTGTATAGAATTCTAGCTTTATATGCATATGTAATAAAAAAAAAGAGAGAAATTATGTTTAAAAATATTCTTGAATATGTTTGTGTAAATATGGACATTATAGTGGTGGGTGATTTTATTTGTAATTTAAGGAAAAATAAGAGCAATTGTGATGTTAAAATGGCTAAAGAAATTATGAATAGTGGAAAGTTAAGTGTATGGGAGAATAACCTATAAAAGGAATGAAATTAGGACAGAAATTGATTATTTTTTAATATCTGATAGTTTAAAAGTTATAAAAAAGGAATTAAGTATGCTGGATTTTCAGATCATGTGGCTATATGGGTTAAAGTACAGGAAAATGAATATATAAGAATAGGAAAAGGAATAAAGAGAATTAATGAAAATTAATTAGATTTAAGAGGAGAAAAAAGAACTTGTGGAATTACGGAAAAATCATATGAATATGAGAGTTTTAAAGATAACTGGACTGTTTGGTGGCTTAATTGTAAAGAGAAATATAAAAAAGTGTTTTTAGAATCTATAAGGAAGAAAAGAGAGAGATAAAATATTAAGTCAAGAAACATTTAGAGACTTATTAGAGAAAAAAAAGTTCCTTTTATGAAAAAGAAAAAGAAATATATAAAATTAATCAAATTAAAATTAAAATGAACAACTTGTTACATAAGCAAAACTATTATTTACAAGGAAAGAAAGAAGAGGTAGCACTATATTTGAGTAAAATAATAAAAGAAGGAAAAATAATAACAGAATTAAAAAATAAGTAAGGTAAGCATATAAGACAGCAATAAGGAATATACGAAATAAAGAATATGTACTTGAATTATTTGTTTAAAGAGAAGAAAACACAGAACAAACTTATAAAGTTGAAAAATTAAATGAGGAAGATTATGAGTATTTAGAACAAAAAATAACAATGAAAGAATTTAATGAAATTCTAAAAGATATTAACATGAATTCTGCAACAGGAATGGATGGAACTGAATATGGTATGTATAAAGAAAGGAAAGAGTGGCAAAAATAATTTTTATAGAAGTTATGAATGAATGGTTAGAAACTGGAATTAAAGAGAAAGAGATATGTACAGGAGCTATACAATTTATATTTAAAAAAGGAAATAAAGAGGAGATAAAAAAAATTGAAGACCTGTAACACTGAATAATATGGATTATAAAATTTTTATGAGAATAATAATAAAAAGGTATCAAAAATGGATATAATATATGACCAAAATGTATTTGTAAGAAAAGGAAGTCAAGAGTTATTATGGATAATAACAGAAATACGTGATGATGATATAAATAAAATGTAGACGTGAAGGTTATGATAGGGGATATAAGTACAGCCTATGATAATATTCAATATAAATCATTATGGGGAATTTTGAAGGTATATAATGTAAGCAAACAATAGTACAAGTAATAAAATCTGTTTCTGAAAGAAACTATATGAAACTAAATGTAAATGGCTCAATTGGGGAAGAAATAAAAACAGAATGTGGAATAAAGCAGGGCTGCCCAGCTAGTAGTGTAATTTTCTCAATATTTTCAAATAGTTTAGGAAATTAATAAAATGTCAAGTAGTGGTGGATACAAAATGACGAAGGATGTACAATTGCCAATGATGTATAATTATGTGGATGCTATTGTATTAACTGTTAAAAATAAAGTATGGATGGAAAAAGTAAAAGAAAAAAATAAGTATAAATTAAAAAAAATGGTTTAAATATTAATAAGGAGAAAAGTAAAGGATTTGGTTTTGAGGTATTATAGGAGGTGTTGAGTTCAATGAAAAAATATATAGATATATTAGGAATAACATTTGGAAAGAAGAATACAGACAACAACAACTGGATAATTACTCAAAGAAGTAAAGGATATGACTAATTTTTGGAAATTGTATAGCTTTTAATATAGAAAAAAGCATACTTGTTGAACACCGTGGTAAGAGGAACAATTGCTTATGTTGTTAACTTCTACACGATTACTATTAAGTATGAAAAGGAACTAATGATGATTATATTTTCTTTTATATGGGGCTCTAGATTGAATCCAGTCAAGAGAGGGTTTCTGTATATGAAAGAAGATCAGGGGGGTTTGGGTTTAATAAACCCAATAGTACATGCAGCATCTTTTAACTTTATATAAGGTATTAAAAGAAATTATGAAGGAAAATAAAAACTTGCTAGAAATGATACTGTATTATAAATACAAACAACTGTAGGATGGAAAGGAAGTTAAAAAAATGAAGTAAAAACATTGTGAATGAAGAAATGAAAGAGTACCAAAACAAAATTGTGTTAAGGAAAATAAAAAAGAATATATGTGAGAAAAATACAAAGGAATGGTATTAAGTATTATGAAAGCATTTTATTGTACCAATCCATGGAAATATTTAGAAATAGATAAGAAAAAAGCCATAATGATATAATAACTATAAAAAGATTAAAGAATGCAATTTTTTATGGAGATCATCTATTAGAAAATTGCCGGTTAAGGCAAATATGCCATACAAAAAAGCAAGATAGAATATGTAATAAATGTGGAGAGTTTGCGACTACATGGAATGAGAGACTAAATGATATTAAATACAATGGAAAATGGACTTTGACAAAGATTTTGGAAAAAATAATGGTTTGGTTGTGGATAAAAGAGTGTGGGGGGAATACTTAAATTGAAGTTTATGATGTATGAAGATTTGTAAATAATATGTAATGTATACATCAATAAAAACCCTACTCTTTTTTTGATAACTTCCATAGGATCTTTTAAATCCACCTGAGCTAACACCAGAATTAACAAGATGGAATCTCTCTCTAACATCACATCCAAAAGAAGACACACACATAAGTGTAGTATTCCCCTCATCCATGCTACACTGCAGCATCAGTATTGGGAAATTAATCCAAGTAGCTCATTTGGGAGTTGAACCCAGAGCCTCCTGATCTTCCAGCAACAAAGGTGAGTGGGCTACTCTGTGGAACCTGAAGTGAACCTCTCCTCCTACCCCCCAAGCATTATATCATAAATACCACTAATGGGTATAGCTACAGTAACAGAAGGCCCACAAAAAGTACAGTGGGGAGACTGTTTAACAGTCCAGAGACAAACAAAGGTTTTGAAAATATAAGATCTATGAGCATTTGGCGGCTTTGCAGCTACTAGCATCTAAGAATCTTCTGCAACACTCACATACTCAACGGTGCACACAGCACCATGAAAATTATGATGGTTATTGAGTCCAAAAGAAGCAACAGGATCGAGGGCTGGACCCTCACACAGAACACTAAGGGCAGGACCTTTCTGGTCTTTTCAATGACCAGGAACAACCAATGCCTCTGAGTTACCAGCTCCGCACCTATGGAAGAAAGCCTCTTGGTGGGGTCAGACAGGACTTTCCAGGTTTATGGTCGCACTCAGAATCTGCAACAGAGCGAGTGCCCACTGCACGGATTCTAACAGGAAGTCCTTCGATACAGATTCCAGGAGACTGTCAATCCAATAGCTGCTGATCTGTCACTTTCAAGACTTTGACTAGAATGGCTAACAACTTATAAAAACTCCAGGTGCTGATGAAATCCTGGAAGACAACACCTTATACTGCAAAGTGATGATCACCTAGCATGAATCAAAAGAAATCTCATCTGTGGACCCCAGACATTGACATGTCAAAAAGTATCCATCAAGTCCAAAGACACTATTCTCAACATCCTGTGGAAGGTTTCTTCTATGAAAGATAAACAATCAATCGATCAAAAACATTACTTCATCACAAGAGATGAATGCCAACTTCTAGCAAAAAACACAGGCAAACATCTAGACAAGTATTTTTGCAGGAATGCAAACTCTCCTGCCCTCTCCATGTCGTGGACAAACCTCTCTCATCTTCAAGCTTTTATTTACTAATTCTACACTTATACAAAAATGGCAAAAGAAGAAACTCTCTAAAGAAGCACACAGTGGTCTCAATGTGATTATACACAGACTATGCTTTTAGCAATAATATACTTCAGCCAGTTGTGTTCAGCAAGTTACAACCTGATTAAGCTGATTCTCAATCCCTTGCAGGGAAGTCCTGAGGCAGCAGGGATGTGACACCCTGGAAAATCATCTAGTACCCCACATATGAAACTTACCAAAGTTCAGAATGGGATAGAAACCACTCATCTCCTTGCAAATGAAGAGAAGGCAGGAGAAAACCCTTATCCCTGCTCTAAATAAGGGGCAGCGTCTATGGCTCCTTTCAATGGACGATTCTGGTTTTGTCACAAGTGTTTCATTGACAAGGTTTGGACTCTTAATGGAGCTCTTCTAAAGGAAGAACTTAAGAACTCTAAAATACAGCCTACAGTGACCACGCTGAAAATCCATTAACTCCTGGTGAGGACTCTCCAAAGCCAGGATGAACTCAAGAACCATACCCTCACAAACAGCTCCAGAACATTATAACTGCTGAGAATTGGCAGAGTCACTATCTTTCGACACTTGTCTGCCACAGGTAGAAGCAAGATTATGTGATACTTGAGAACATTCCCCAGCCAGTAGAGTTTCTTTCTTCTTTTGGGGTTGTTTCGGATCTTGAAGAGGAAGAACAGGGCAGTGTAGTAGGATCACAAAGGTCTTCAAAAATGACATGAGCAAGAGTATTTCGCATTTGAAATGGGCATCCAGGATGTTTCAGAGATTCTTCTTCAAGGAGGAAAAAACTCACCAATGCCATCCAGCACAAGCACATACCTAAGCTTCTTCACTATCTATAGCTCACTGTATAACTTGTAAACAGAGCCCTGACCAGGTATTCCTCCACCTAATTTCAAAGTATGCAAGTTTTTCTGAGGCTTGATCCACCATGGAGGACTGGAACATGTGAGATGATCATTTGATGACTCTAAGCCTTAATATGGCAGAGGGGTACACAGCCTTGTCACATCAGTTCAAAGCTTTAGACTCTGTCTTGTGGCATGGTAAAAAACATGCTGTGGTCTCTGAGACCTATGGTTAAGGATGCCTCAAACAGGAATTTGAGTACTCATACAGTAGGAGAGACTAGGCACTTCCAAGTGACAAGAAAGTACAGTTTTGTACCTACCATAAATGTAGATGTCCGATAGGTATGCATCTGCAGTCCTTACATATGGGTTGTCCTGCCTCAGGCAGCCCTTCGGTTGGCCGGATTCCAAAGTCTGGGTCCGGTGTCGGCTGATGTCGCCCCTTTCCCGACATCACAGCACTCGGGGTATAAAAGCGTCAGTCGACGCCATGTTCCTCAGTTTTTCTTGCCCCAGATGCCAGGTGCCCTCTAAAGAAGGCTAACTTTTTGGAGAAATGATTAAATTCCAATCATGCAAACCAATAAATAACAAATACACCATAAAAGATAACCCCAGCTAGCTAAAAGGAGGGGTGGGTACCCAAAGAATACCACAGAGGGGTAGGAGGGAGGGAAAACCTGACTGCAGATGCATTCCTATCGGACATCTACATTTATGGTAGGTACAAAACTGTACTATGTCCTTCAAGGATGCATCTGCAGTCCTTACATATGGGTAGAATACCATAGCCAAGCTGGGGGTGGTAGGACCAAAGAAAAGGATGGTGTAGCTAACATGCCCTGCAGGACTGCAGTAGCAAAGCCTGCTCTGGATCTGGAATATAAAGGCAGGTTGTAATGCTTGGAAAATGTATGCACAGAGCTCCATGTAGCAGCTTCTAAAATGTCCTTTGTAGCCACCCCTCTTAAGAAGGCTGTGGAGGTGGCTGTTGCTCTGGTGGAATGAGGTCTGATGGTAGCTGGCACAGCTTTTCCATGAAAAGAGTAACAGAATCGAATGCAATTTCCTATCCATTTTGAAACTGTTTGTTTGGAAATTGCTCTTCCTTGTACACCAGCAGCGTATGCTACAAACAGTTGGTCAGTTTTTCTGCAAGCCTTAGTTCTGTCCAAGTAGTAGCGCAACTGTCTGTGAATGTCCAGGGTATGCAGAAGTTTCTCTCCTTTATTTTGTGGATTTGGAAAGAAAGTAGGCAGGTGGATAGCTTGGTTCAGTGAGACCCTGGATACCACCTTTGGCATGAATGAGGGATTGGTTCTCAAAGAGACTCTGTCCTTATGGAAAATGAGAAATGGTTGCACTGCCATAAGGGCCTGCAACTCAGATACTCTTCTTCCTGAAGTTATGGCTAGAAGGAAGGCAGTCTTCCAAGACAGGAATTGTAGTTCTGCAGATGCTGCTGGTTCAAATGGGGGTAGCGTTAATTTTTCCAACATGAAGTTAAGGTCCCATGTAGGCACTGGTGGTGTCCTTGGAGGGTTGATGTTTTTTATCCCTCTTAGAAACTGCCTTAGCAGAGGATGAGAAAATACAGGTGGATCAGTGTTGTATTCTGCTGAAATAGCTGAAGCATGGATTTTTATGGATGAGTAAGAAAGGCCATTATGGAGCATTCCAGCCAAGTATTCAAGGATATGTGGGATGCTCATCACTGTCGGATCCTGACCCTGTGCGGTGCTCCAGGTTCGAAATCTTTGCCATTTTGCTGAATATGTCTTTCTTGTGGAAGGCCGCCGAGCTTCCATGATGATATCCTTTACCCTCTTGGATAGTTTATCCTGGGGAGGAGTCAAGGTATTTTCCAGGCTGTCAGTTGCAAGGTTTTCAGGCTGGAGTGCAGAGTTTTGTAGTTGTGCTGTGTCAGAAGAAGTGGCCATTGTGGTAGGGGCCACGGGTTCATGCGTGCCATGCTTTTTAACAGTGGGTACCAGTGTTGTCTTGGCCAGTCCGGAGCTATCAGAATCACTTTTGGTTGTTCTGTCCTGATCTTCAGTAAGACCTTGTTCATTAACGGAAGAGGTGGGAATGCATATACTGTTAGAGCATTCCAGCTGAAGGATAGGGCATCCACCTTCCATGCTTTTGGGTGGTATGTCCTTGTGCAGAATTTCTTCAGGTGATGGTTGTGGGGGGAGGCAAAAAGATCTATGTCCGGCCTTCCCCAAGATTGTGTTATCTGAAGAAAAATGTCTGGATGCAACATCCATTCGTGTGGATTCATGGTGTTTCTGCTTAGGCTGTCCGCCAGTACATTTTCCTTTCCTGGTACGAACTGGGAATGCAGTTGTATATTGCGTTTTAGGGAAAGTTCCCAAAGATTCATTGCCAGCCTGCAAAGAGGGTAAGAATGGGTACCTCCTTGCTTGTTTATGTACCACATAACTGTGGTATTGTCTGTCTTTATTAGCAGGTGACCTTGATGCAGGAAATGTTTGAAGGCCTCAATTGAATGCATCACTGCCAGCATTTCCTTTTGGTTGATGTGCAGGCACAATTCCTTTTGAGTCCACTGCCCCTGAATACATCTGCCCTTCATGTGCACTCCCCATCCATGGTCTGAGGCGTCCATTGTAATGGTTTGGCTGATATGAGGCTTGCTGAAAGGTAGGCCCATGTTTGACTGACTTGCTTGTGCCCACCACAGAAATTCCTTTTGAAGGCATGGAATTAGGGGGATCAAGGCTTCTAGGCTGTGACTGTGCTGAGATCATAGACTCCTTAGGTACCATTGCAGTTTCCTCATATGCAGTCTTGCCTGTGGAATCAGCAGAATGCAAGATGCCATGAAACCCAGGGCCTGCAGGATTTTCCTTGCAGTCAGCTGGGTTTGTGTTGTCAGATTTTTGAAATAATCCGGTAGTTGTTCTTGTTTTTCTTCTGTGAGAAAAGCCATTTCGGTGTTTTGTATCCAGCTTTGCACCCAGAAAAATTATTCTTTGGGATGGAACAAGTCTTGATTTCTGATAGTTGACTGTGTATCCCAAGGCCTGTAGTAGGCGGATGGCATAGCTCAAGTGTTTTAACAATGTTTGTTGGCTGTCCGCTTGTATGAGGCAGTCATCCAGGTATGGGTATATTTGAATCCCCTGAAGTCTGCAATGTGCAATTACTGATGCCAGGCATTTCGTGAATACTCTGGGTGCAGTAGATAAGCCAAAGGGCAATGCTGAGAACTGATAATGCTCTGAACCTGCAAGATTTCTGAGGTGTCTTCTGCAACTTTGTCTGATAGGGACATGCAGGTATGCCTCCAGCCAGGACCCCTTGCCCAGCATGGGAAGGAGTTGCTGTAAGGTCAGCATTTTGAATTTTGGCACGATGAGGTAAGTATTCAGTGCGGACAAGTCTAGAATAGGCCTCCATTGCTTTTCTTTTCTTGGAACAAGGAATAGTCTGGAATAAAATCCTTGGCCTTGCTCTGTGAAAGGAACCTTTTCTATTGCCTTCATTTGTAGTAGTTTGGAAATCTGCTTGAAAGCCTCTGCCCTTTGATTTGGTGGCAGGTTTGGCATGCCTTGTCTTCTTGGTAATGTATGAAAGTGGGATCTGTATCCTTTGTCTATTATTTGCAGTATCCATTTGTCCTTTGTAATACTGTGCCAATTTTCTGAGAATAAAGATAGCTTTCCGCCCAAAGGTGCTTCCAATTGAGCCCTGGTTGGCGGAGTCAAAGCCAAGTCATTGAGTTTGTCCTTGTGCAGTAGATGTAGGTCCTGCACTCCACCTCTCTGGGTAGGAGGCTGCCATTGACATCCTCTGTAGGAGCCTCGAGCTTGCCCTCTACCTCTGCCACGTCTGTTTTTCCCTCTTTGAAATCTGTCTGTGTCTGGAAAAGACCAATTCTTAGAAGGCCAATTTCTGCTGAATCTAGGTGGTTGGACCTGGAGAAAATCTTTGACTGTTTGAACTGATTTAGCCTTTTCTTCAAATTTCTTTAAGACCTCTTGAGCCGTGGAACCAAATAACTTTTGTTTTTCCAGTGGTGCATCCAGAAGCTTTGCTTTAACATGATCTGGCAGTGTTTGTTCCTTCAGCCAAGCATGTCTACGTATAACTGCACCTGTCATTGCTGACCTACATGAGCTTCCAATGCATCATAACCACACTGTAAGAAATGGTTGCTAACCTGTTGAGAGTTATGCACCAGATCCTGAAGGGCCTTGTGGTCAAGGGGTTCAGGAGAGGATAGTTTTTTATGCAATTCATCTAACAGATACTCTTGATACTGTATCATATGGAATTGACAATTTAATGCTCTCATAGAAAGAGTGGAAGTATACACTTTTTTACCCCATCTCTCTAAAGCCCTGGATTCCCTTTCAGAAGGAAGTGGGTTCTTGGCAATGGTAGTTGTAACCCCTTTAGGGCCCTGGGAAATGGTTTCTGGGTCAGCAGAGTGGCCCTTGTAAAGGTATAGATGTGAGTCCGGGACCCTGTAGTACCTGTCAGGTTTGAGAGGGGCCGGAGGAAGGGAGTCAGGGGAAGTACTAGACTCAGAGAACACATCCTCTATAACATTCAAAACAGGAGGAATAGCCAAAGGTCTATGCTGAGGTAAATGTAAAAAGGTCCTTAACCTCTTTCTGGAGTCAGAGAATTCCTGGCCTTGCCATTTGAAATGCTCTCTCATGGTGTGAAGGGTCTCCCCAAAGGAAAACACTTTGGGTGGGGAGGCCGAGGGAATAGATTCCACGGCATCAGAATCCTCGTAGGCTGGAAAGGCCTCCTCCTGGTAGTCCAAAAGGACAGATTCATCTGAGGCCTCATCAGAAGACTGGGGATCTGTCTGCTCTACCCTAGGCCTTTTGCCTGGAGGAGGCTGAGAGCCCCTGTCTGGATGTGGCTGAGAGCCCCTGATTAAGGAAAGGTCCTCAGCCAAGGTTAAGATTTGTGAACTGGTAGTGGATCCCTGAGGAATAGCCTTGGGAGGGAGAGATTTTGGCTGTTTAGCAGCTTTAGCCCGTGTAAAGGCCTTAATGGACATGAATACAGGAGGCCTGGCTGCCCCACGTGCTGGGGTAGATTTATCCACAGAAATGGTGTCGGAAATTTCCTGACCACCGGTTTCAGACGGAAATTCTATGACCGACTCAGGGATGGCCTCCAGTACCGAAGTTACCGGTTGTGCGGTGTCGTTGGTCTGAAGCGGTAGAGATTTGGCTTCAGAAGAGACTGAGACACTAGCGGTAGGCCTAGGCATGGAGTCGACTGGAACCGCGGACCGCGTGTGTCGGTCCTTATCCTTTCGTTTTTTGGGTAAATGTGCTGTCGGAAGCTCCGACGGCATGATATAACAAAAAGTGTCCCCAAAAAATTCCTCTGCAAACTCTGCCCGACGCCTAAGAGTGCGTTTATTGAAGGAAGCACAGGCTGAACAGGCCGAGACGTCGTGGTCTGGGCCTAGGCAGGGTAAGCAGTAAGAGTGGAAATCCTTATGAGGTATTTGTTTCCCACAAGATAAACAATTATTAACTTTAAGCGTTTGATCTGACATCGGCTGAGGCAAGAAAGAGTCCCCAATGGGGTACTTAGCTTTTTTGAAGTCTTCGGTAGCTGAAATCACAGGAGCTGGCCGACCGGCACTTGCGAACTGCTTCTGCTTCGGGCACCTCGCGGCAAGAAAGACTGAGGAACATGGCGTCGACTTGACGCTTTTATACCCCGAGCGCTGTGATGTCGGGAAAGGGGCGACATCAGCCGACGCCGGACCCAGACTTTGGAATCCGGCCGACCGAAGGGCTGCCTGAGGCAGGACAACCCATATGTAAGGACTGCAGATGCATCCTTGAAGGACATCAGCATCCCTGGTAACAGATTCCTTTGGCGGGATGACCCAAGGCTGCTCTTCCTTTTCCTTTTACACATGCACTTGTGTAGGGAAAGAATTTGAATACTGGACTGCATAAGCTTCAGGGACTTTCCTAAAGAAAGGTCAAGAAGGATTAACTGGAAGAGGATGGAAAGGACTCTTTGTCCATCTCAGAGATGGTGGGATCCAGGTGTAGAGGCACTTCAGGGAAGCCTGAGTTAAAGAATAGTACAGTTGTGTACCTACCATAAATGTAGATGTTCGAGTGTATTCACTCAGCCTCAACAGCCGATATAAAATTCTTATACTGGAAAACAGCTCTGCTCTTAGCAATAACCTCTGCAAGACGAGTCTCGGAGTTACAAGCACTCATGGCTGTGGAACCTTTTATCATTTTCCATCCAAACAGGTTTCTCTGAGGACAAACCCTACATTTATGCCTAAAGTGGTGTCCAGTGTGGCCCTCAACCAAACTATTCACTTGCCTACCTTTTATCCAAACCCACAGAAGAAGGGTGAGAAAATTCTGCATTCTTTGGACATACACAGACAGCTACACTTCTACTTGGACAGAACTAAAGTTTTCAGAAAGACTGAGCAACTTTTAGTGTCATATGCTGCATGACCACAAGGAAAGACTATTTCAAAACAGACTATTTCTAAATGGATAGGTCATTGCATTCGTTTCTGCTATTCTCAGTATGGCAAATGAGTGCTTAAGGGCATTAGGCCTCATTCCACCAGAGCAGCAGCCACTTCAGCAGCCTTCCTCAGAGTACCACCAACCAAAGACATCTTTAGAGGCTGCAACTTGGAGTTCAGTGCACACTTTTACAAAGCACTACCACTTACCTCTTTACTCTAAATCCAGAGCAGTCTTTGCCACTGCAGTTCTGCAGGGCCTCATAGCCTCTCCTAATCCTATTTAGCTCAGCCACCCATCCTCAGCTTTGGGATTCAACCCAAGAGTAATGACTGCAACAGTGAAACACGATGAACATAGTACAGTTGTGTACCTACCATAAATGTAGATGTTCGAGTGTATTCACTGTTGCAGTCCAGGTTACCCTCCCTCCGTCCCCCTTTCTTTTGCTGGGGTTTATCTGTACTTCTCTTTTCTATACAACCTATGTGGTGTATTTGCTTGTAGATGAAGGAAATGTTACTTTAGTGCATGTATGTTTATTGGCGTAATATACTTAGCCTACCCTTTTGGGGGCACCTGACATCTGGGGCAAGAAAAACTGAAGAAAATGGCGTCAGCTGCATCTTTTATACCCCTGGCGCACTGTCAGGGAAGAGGCGACAGCAACCGACGCCGGACCAGGACTTTGGAATTCAGGCCGACTGCGGGTAGCCTGCCAGCCAGATAACCCAAGAGTAATGACTGCAACAGTGAAACACGATGAACATCTGCCTGCTTCAGCTTTTTCATGTCTGCACACAATGAAGAACATGCTACAAATGTGCCCCAAGTGCCAGGCAAGACAGAACCTGTGCTTAATAGCACTGTCATTAAGGGTGAAGCATACTGAGGGACACAGGCCTGTCCTGGGCTTAGTTCTGACACAGTCAGTCTCTAAAGATACTATTTTTTACACATTACTTAGGTTTCAACACTCCCTCAGCTATTTACTCAATGTGTATGCTTTGAATTGCAAGCTCCGGTGTTGATGGCCTAGTGTTGTCCCACCCCCCCCCCCAAAAAAAAAAAAAAAAAAAAAATGGCAGTCCAATTATGATTGACCTGGGTAGGGGAGGCCTTGCAAGAGAAAACTTTGGTCCTTGAGCACTCTAAGTTATGGCTGTGTGACTCTAGAGGACAATCTTGGAGATAAAGCTAGGTGACTTAAATCTCCAATGTGCAGCCAGTCAGCTAGGCAGTCTCTACATTCCACAATACACCTCCCTCGGATGGAACCCAATGGTCCACCTCCTCTGGGCCTGTCATCATCTTCAGAATCACAAGACTGGTGTGTGTTCAAGCTTTCACATGTTTTGGATGAGCTTAGTACATGTGAGAACCAGAAGGATGTTTTGAGAATGGATGTATCTTTAGGTGGGCTAAAGGCCATGGTTAACGCCATCAGCTTCTTTTCTTGAGACAGTACCCCAGATGGGACTGGATGCTATGTGATGAATCCTCCCTTCAGTCCCATATGAAATGCTTTTAACTGCTGCCATTCTCCATAGCACGGAAAGGAAGGAGCATTTTTTTTTAAAGATCTTATGTAGTGATGTTCTCCTGCACTTCGACCAGATTCTCTGTTCCAAAGCTTCCAATTGAAATCGCAGCACATTTGAGGTCTAGTTCAAGAAACATTTTTGATGCATTCTCTCATTTCCCATCTGTATGGTTGCTAGAATTTATGTTCTGGAGGATGGGATAAGATGCGCTCCTGTAACAGGGTTGAGGTGATGTACATTATTGCATATCCTCTGCAGTGGGAGAAATGTTGAAGCATTTCCTCTGTTTTCATTTGTCTGTCTCATGTTTGTATGATGATGAAATAATGCTTCAGCAACCTGGCTAATTCTCAAATGCTTCAATAATTTAGTGGCAGAACAGCTGGAACAGTTATCCAGAGGATCTAGACATCCTGTTCATAGGTGTGTACTAGGCTAATGGCCCTGCAGCCTTACAAGCCTAGCCCATAGGATTACCCTGGCATCGTGCCACCTGACCTTAGTTCCCAGTGCCTCTGTCAAGCAGAGCCACTGGAGTGATCCCCGGGGTGAATTTTCTATTTCCCATCCACTCATCAAGATTTCTCTTGAAAAGGGACAGTGAGGTGCTCTGTTTGACATGTATGGGAAGTCTATTCCATAGCATGGGAAGTCTCTGGGTTATTAACCTATCCCTCCAGCATGTTCTGTTGATTTTGGTAATGAGGTTGAGGTCTCTGGAACGTGTAGTGCGGAGGGATTGGGATTTCTTGAGATGTAGCATTTCTAACAGAGCTGGGTCAGACATGGCTTTGTAAGTCAAGCAGAAATTGCCTCTAAGTAGGCGATATGAGACAGAATAGTTGGGAGTTTTTTGAGTCTGTCCATTTAGGTCATGTGTTTAAGGCCTAGAATCCTCTTTGCGAGTTACTTTTGCAGCCTCTCCAGTTGTTGCAGGTGTCTAGAGAGGTAAATGCCAAATGGGGCATTGTACTCGATGACTGGCTTAATAAGAGAAGAGTAGAGAGAGACAATGACCTCTTTCTTCCTGGATGCAAAACCTTTAGTAATGAGATGTGCCACATAGAAGGACTTTCTGACCACAGTGGCAATGTGGTGGTCGAAAGAGAGGTTGCTGGCAACCTGTGTTCCCAGATCTCTTAAAACACCTTCTGTATTCAGTGGACTACCATCGATGTGGTAATTCATGGGAACTGGATTTTTCACAAAGGGGATGATGACAACTTTTGGCATTGAGCTTAAGGCCATAGTTCTGACACCAGTCGTTGGTCTAAGTGAGGCCTTTCTGTAGGATGTCAACAACACTTGAGGAGTTAATAATAGCTCCCAACTTGCAGTCTGTGAACTTTGTCAGCCAGAGTTCCTTTGTGTTGGCCTGGACTTCAGAGAAGTATATACCAAACAAGAGAGGACCCAGGACTAAACCATGTGGAATTCCACTCGTGACTAGTCAGCAGTCTGACTTGGAGTCAGCTACTTTCACACTGTGGGTTCTATCTGTCAGCCAGTTTGCAATCCACCTAGTGATACAGGGGTTGATGCCTAGCTTACTGAGTTTTTCTATGATTCCTGAGTGGGGAATGGTATCAAAGGCCTTGGCCAGATCAAGGCAGGCTGTGTGAACCACCTTGCCTTCATCCATAGCTCTGGTGACTGACTCAAAGAAGTCAACCAAGTTAAGAAGGCATAATCTACCCTTCATAAAACCAAACTGAGTGGGATCCAAAGTTTGGAGATTCCCTATATCCTTGTTTATTAGGTCCATGATGATGCATTCCATAGCTTTGCATATTAGACTTGTTAGGCTAATGGGGCGATAGTTCCCAGGGTCTGTAGTCGCTCCCCCTTTGTGGAGAGGGATGCCTGTAGCAGTGTGTCATTCGGTAGGGACAAAGCCTGAGGTTAAGCTGTGACTGAACAGGGCACACAGGTGAGGTGCCAGTTCACTCTGTAGTTCATGTAGAATACAGCCAGGGATATTGTCAGGTCCCATAGAAGCTGTATTCTTGGCCTTGCACAGTGCTGTTTTAACCTGTAATGCTGGGTGCCTGGCAATCTGCTGTTAATGTGATAGGTCCTTTGGGAGGGGAGAGAGGGGTAAAGTTGGCACTGAATTTGTTGGCCAGTATATTGGCAACATCTGTTGGCTCGGTATAGGAGGTGCCATTGTGCAGTAGCTCACAGCAAATCTGGGTATTGCCATGGAGATTCTTTACAAAACTATAGAAGGCCTTGTGGTTGTCTTTACTATCTGCTGCAATTCTGATTTCATAGCTAGCTTTAGAGGATTTGATGAGGGATCTCAACTTTTTTTTGAGGCTGTAAGGGAGTTTTTCCAGTCTTGGGACTTCACCTTATTCTACAGTAGTTTCCTCCTCCTGTTGTAGAGTTTGTTTATGGCAGGGGACCACCAGATTGGCTTCCTATTTTTGGAGAAGGAGAGCGTCTTGGTTCTATTGGGTATGGTGAGATCCATGCATTTGTGTACGTGTTTGTACAGTGCATTGGTGTATGATTCAGCAGTCATGCAACTAGTCTCCATTTGCATTGGTGCCGTGAAGTTAGCCACCTCTGTTTTTAGAAGCCCAAGGTTAGCTTTGGAGAAGTTCTTCATCGTGGGTACCTTTGTGGGGTGGGAGGGATGTGGATTTCCAAGGTGATTAGTTTGTGGTCGGATCTAACCAGGGAGGAGTTGACTATTGATGCAGAGCAACGGTCGCCCATGTTAGTAATGAACAGGTCAAGGATGTTGCTACCACTAGTGGGGGTAAGAACGAGCTGGTCCAGGGCACTGGAATTAATGAATTCCAGGAAACATTGGGCAACTGTATTGGTACACGAGTAGTTTCCCAGTTAAGGGAGGGGTAGTTGAAGTCGCCCAGTATGACTGTGTTAGGTTGGACCCTAATATTCATTCTCCACAGTGCTTAGGAATGTGGACTGTGAGTCTTAGGACAGGGTTGGGGACCTAGAGTAGGCTACAACCTGAATTGCTGTCTTACCCAATGTTAGCTGCACCTAAAGTATCTCTGATGCGTTATGTTGGGCTACCAGTCTGGAGGTGTGTGCATCCTTTATGAATATGAAAACACCACTGCCTTTTGAACTTTGGTCCAAGTTCTGGGGCCAAAAGGTGTGGAATGAGTTATAGCCTGGTAGTGCAGGGGTGCTTTCTGCTGCCTTGAACCAGGTCTCTGTTACAGTACAAATGTCGATGTTCTCCATTTTAAGGAGTGCTTCGAGCGAGTGCATTTTGAAATTTAGACTTCTAGCGTTGAGCAGCATGACCCTCAGGTTGCATTTGTTTGTAGCTGTTATGGTGGTAATTTGGTCTTTTGAACACCACCTAAAAAAGGCACTATAGGGGTGGCAAGAGTCTTGGCCAGTATCCGGAAGCCCAGGGATGACAGATGCAAGCCATCTCTGACAAAGCATCGAGGTCTGTCAATCATGTCTTCCCCTTAGAATGACAGCAGAAACTTAACCAATTGTTGAAATCAATCATTTTCTGCTTGTACTGTGGTATCATTCTGGGCGATGGTAGGATGCTGCTCAGGGCTAGGGTCATATCCACCTGGGCTACATAATCCGAGAGCTCCTCCATGTCTCTCTTCATGTAGTCCAGGGATGTACATCTTAGGTCATTCACACCCACATGTACAACGACAGAGTTATATTTGTACCTGTTGTTGAGGGACCTGAGTGCATGCATTATGTGGCGGATCGTGGCACCTGACAGGCAGCTGACTGTTACTTTCTCCTTATTCAACCTAGTGAGTGTGACTGTTTAAAGCATTCACTCCTTCAGTGTCATAGTCTTGAAGTTTAAGCAGGGCCCTTACCTCCAAAACTTCTAAATTACATAGTTCATTTCGGCTCTGGTTCAAGAAGCATGCTGATGTGCACTCTCCTTTTCATCTGCCTGGTTATTTGATCACATGACCTCAAGCCATTGTATCCTGTGATCTCTCATGCAGCCTTTTTTCTACAAATATTAAAGGTAGGGAAAAGAGTAAGCACATAAAAAGACAAAAAGTTAATGTCTACTAGAGCTCCACCATCAATAAACCTCTCCTTACCAAATGTTACCACTTCTAACTGTGACAGAGCAGGAAACAACTGTCAGCTAGTGTTTTTCACAACTTGCTTTTCTTTCCTTAGTCTGTAACTAGTCCTGCTGCTACACAAAGGGACTGAACTCTTGTCTTATTACTGCTGTAGGAAATCACAATACTAGTTAAGAAAGAAACGCTCCATGGGAGGTTTCTGTCCTCCCTGAGCTCACCTTAGGATACCTGCATTACCCTAAAAGGTGTACTACCTAAGTTAGACTCCCCACTTGACACTCTCAATGGAGATTGAGAAGGCAATGTGGAACAAGACTAGGGGAGGGAGGAATGCAGGATAAAAATGGTTAAGGTAAAGTAAATGGATGCCAAATTTAGTAGGCCAAGTGCAGGAAAATTAAAAGCTTAGAAATGATACTGCACTGATTTATAGCATGCTGAAAGTAATGACAAGCGAATAATTATGGCAAAATGCATTCAGGCAAACAACAGATAAGAAAGAAAGAAGGGTACATTGTTCTGAACACAAGCAAAGCATACGAGAAGCACAAATATGGCACAAAAAGACAGTGAGGATCACTGAAGAGGAAATGGGGAAAAACAAATTATTTGGACTTCAGTAAACAAGTGGCATCAGTTTGGCAAAATAAATTCTTCCACAGATTACTGATATAGGTAAATGGCAAGATGTTGGCAAACTGGGTGTTTCTTTTTTTAAACAGATGTGTTAGCTTCACGTAAGCTGAAGCCTAAAAGTACTGCTTCCAGCAAATGCAAACACATCTTGGATTATGCAAGAGATGATCTGCAGGGAGTCAGTGACTTTGTAGTTACAGTAATTTGGCAGAGATGTATTATGAACTAGCAATCACCAGAGAATGTGGTCAGTATAACAGCAGCAATGGCAAAGAGCGATAAGTCTAGGTATTAGGATTACGGAATATTCAAGGACAGATGAACACCTCGGAAATTAGCTGGTATGAACAAAAGTACCGCAGAGTTACTATAAGGAAGACCTCTGAAAGCAACACCTTACAGCATCAAATATATGAAAAAAAGCTATACAAATTATTTGTAAAATTCTTGAAACATACAGTTCTACATTTTAAAGACAGAATACAAAGGACAGTGCCCTAAATGTATAACAAGCCCACATGTGCATAAGAAGAATTAAAAGAAAGCAATGCCCCTAGCTATAAAGATCAGTTAAAAAATGTCCAAGGTAAGGGTTAACTTTATAAACTTGAAATGAAAAAGAGCTGCTGTAGAGGTAGAAATCATACAGGAAAGGGGGGTGAACAAGACTTTCTTTTTGTGGCACTATGTTAACAAAGGGATTCAATGAATTCTATTTATCAAGTTTTGTGCTGAAGTGCTCTTGCCTCTTGTGACCATGAGGTCACTACATGGAGATTTTTCCTTGCTCATGCACAAATTCCCTGGATGATGCCTTCCCAGAGAGAATGAAGCTCACAGATACTAATGAATACCAGGCTACTGGGTACAGCTAAAGACAATGAAGTTATGGGGTCACATACAATTCTTCTGTATTATTAACTATTTACATCGCTCACAATATTTTCTTTTTTTCCTTTTTCTTTTTCTTGTGATTAACATTTTAATTTTATTCACATAAGATGCTATTAACTGCTTCAGCAGTTGTGAAATCAGGCAATCTGATATAGCACTGTGGAGATTAATGCTTGTGTTTTTCACCTCAGAACATATCTGACGGCAAATGAAGACTATTTGTCCCACCCACTTCTTATTTAGTAAGTGATGCCAAGACTGGAGGGAACATGTTTAATGCTTTTAATTCAGATGCATACAGAAGGACAGGAATGGGTTACTGCAGGACTTGCATACCTTGCCTCAGCAAGGTCAACAATCTCCGGGGATTCTACAAAAAAGAATGATGGACAAATGAAGCCCTTTTGCCTTCTTTTTGGGTTTGAAAGTTACTACAGTTTTTAGCTCAGAGCTGTATTATTACTTCAAGAAAAGTATCTGTTTTATGGGTAAAACTCGTGCCTTTACTCTTTTGCTGGTAGTGAGGGGTCTAAGTACCTTTCCCAAGGTTCCTGTATCTTTGCTGAAAATATCAAGGACTAGCAAAATTACTTTGTGATAACGCTTTGTTATGATCACTTTTCTCAAAGTTTGCAGGCTAACTTTGCCAAAACGTTCATCTACCATGAAAATGCACTCCTAGGAAAAGGAAGACAGAATAGAATCACAAGCACTGTCACCTGTAATACCTCCAGCTTCCACAGGAGGGAGGTGTGACACTACCTTGAATAGTATCACTTGCAGATACATGTCTGTGTTTTCTACCCAAGAAGCATACATTATGATGGCAGATTGGCTCACCTAGTCACTAAAGGAATATCCTGCATGTCAAGTTTAGTTACTTTTTTGGGAACATGACGGCTACATTAGTTGAAGGGATCCTCTATATGCTACACACATCCATCTTTGATCTTATCAAAGACTTTGATATTATCCTACATGATGGGATTATGGGAATTTAAGTTCAACAGGTCTCCCATGCAATGGATTAATAAATGGGATGATCAGAGCAGGTAAGGAATATCTCTGTCCATACCATGGGCACAAGCCCACTTCCGTATGGGATCTTTTTCTCTGTTGTTAAGATAAACTCCTACATTGTCTTCCTAAGTATGCAGATAACTGCAAGCTGAAGAGCACTGTCCTCATCCCTGAGGAAACGTGTGTCCTGTAGTTGGGCTAGACATCAACTACATGTGGTATACTAACAATGTAATAGTGCTCTGTGTAAAAAAATAAGTAAATGAAATAAAAAGCTGTATGTTGACATTCAGGAAGGACTCTTTCTATTTCAATGACTTTAAGTAGGGATAGGTTGAGAACGTAGACCAGACAGTTAAGGATTTGGCACTGTTACTAGCAACAGCTCAGATACTGACCAATATGTAGCCACTAAGTATACAAGACTACAGAAATGCACTCCTGATTCTTACAAGAAGTAAAAGTCATCCCAGATAAGTCATTATTCCTCTTTATACAGAGGCAATATACACAGGCATAAAATATATCACCTGTACCTGTAGTTTTCCTGTCTACCATTTTGCCTAGTGGGAAAAATTCCAGCTCCTTACAAAGAAAATCTGCAAACTCAAGAACTTAAGTTACATGGACAAGCTCTACCAGTTTTCCTTACACTTTATTTTCTATCACCTCCTCAGGAAGTCGCTCCTAATCTAAGCAGCTGTGAAAGACCCATTCCAGTTTGAAACCCCCTGCTTGAAGCACATCCATGGAGACTATGGGACAGATAGACATTAACACTAAAACACAGCTCACCTGCCACTTTTAAGATGGTCATCGATGATTTCAAGGGCTACAAGAAAGTTTCAACATGTCATACCTGATTTTTATTATTTGTTTTTTGCTGACCATGTTAGTTCGATTAGCCTTGCGTCCTATGTTCAAGTCAGAATTTAATTTTTTTTTATATACATATGGGAGAAATCTGAATTTGGCCTGGACACTAGGGAGCTTAAGAGAGGAAATGTACTTCACAGCAGCACTAATGGGAGTCTGAATATGGTATATCTGGGTTATTCTGCTTTTTATTTGCTAAGGAAAACAAAAAGCAGTAGTAACAATCGTCAGCAAAAATTAACCCAAGGATATAAAACTTTTTTTTCCAGCACAATACCAGGAATCACAACTTCTACTCTTGCAAGATACTCAACTACCAGGCAGCAAGCTGCACTGCAAGGATGCAGGGTGGGGGGTTGGGGGTGATTCTGAAAATATTTGCTTATATTTACAGTCAACAAATCTTAGTTTTGCAAGAAATTGTTTTAGAAACAAAATGCAAAGCTGTGATGTTATGGATTAATATACTCTGTGCTGAACGAAGCAGATTGCCAAGCCAAGCCAAATTCTTTAACAGCTGCTCTTCAGCTCTGGTGCTGAGTTGCCTACCACTGATAAACATTATGGGGTATATGTTAGACAGTTGAAGGAATAATGACCGTCACCTAAATATGCCAGTGCAAAATACAGAACTGTATGGGTAAAGCTTAGACAGTGACAAGCTGATGTTTCAAACTTGGAAGTCAGGAGATTTGGTATGTAATAAGGAACTACTAGCACCACAGTTCTTATAAGAAGGTTCACAGGCATTAATTAAGAATGCACATTTATATATTTTACATTGTATGAAAACCGTTAGAAGACATGCATATCTGCAGGATTTCACATGGTGCTTTAGTTCATAAGGTACTCCTTGTAAAGTGGTAAATGTTCTACAAATGTATACCAAGAACTTAATTATTTTTAATCTACTGTAGAAATAAGAGATTACATTGTTTTAAAATGTGCAAGAATTCAAACATGTTGGTCTATGCTGAAACACAAACTTGATGATGTACAATTTTATCTGCATTTCTAGTTTTAAGCAGTGGTATGATCCAGTATGTTCCTTATATCAGGAGGACTACAACATTGTCATATACTATTTGGAAAATGTTCTGGACAGGAGTATGTCCATTTGCACTGTATGATGAACAAAGAACTGTGAAGAATTTGGTACTGAAATGTTGTGCCAGCAATGGAACCGTAGTCCAAGCACCTGGTGCAGGGCTAGAATCCATAGCCTTTGATTGTCCAAGCATCAAAGGGGAGTGGGCAACTAAACCAGATGTTGATGAAAGACTGTAGATGGGTGTGACTGGCTTTGCAATGTTTAAGGCTGCCATTCTTATGCAGGCTAAGTGTAGTTTATTAAATTTTGCTCCAGACCTGATATTTAATGCAACTACTATTTTTTTTTTGTTTCTTCAAATGTTATCTACTAAAAATAGAATGCTGGGGAGTATGCATCAAGAGGGTACATAATTGATTTGAATGAGATTTGTTTACTTATTGTTTATTGAGGGGTTGGGTCATTGGAAATAAGAAAGAAGCTTCTATATTTTTAGCAACGTTTGTGCTATAATTGCCTGAGTTGACAGTCTGAGTAACTCGGGTCAATTATGACTCCTCTCATTCTTGTAAAACTACTCTGGGAAGGAAGACAGATTTAATGTAGTTCAGCACCGTTCAGGTTATGTTTCCATTTTTTTCCAAACATCAGTCTTGCAAGTGACGTTCTACAAAAAAAAAAAAGAAAAAATGGAGAAACTTAGCCCTTCTGAATAGTCTTTGGGTTTCAGAATAACCAGCCTTTTGAGTCTGAGGCTGTATTACTCAATTCAAGGAAAGCACTCGCTGTACATGTAACTTACGACTTCCCTTCCTTCCGTGGTAGTTAAGACTGCAAGATATCCTAGTAAGTACCTCTTACTAAGTTTCTTGTATCCAGTATTAACTTGGGAAATACTTGACTTTTAACATTTACTCTACATTAGCAAGCTAGTCGTTTCACTGAAACAGAACAAGCTGTCAGACAGGACAAGGCAAACACAAAAGTGCTGAAATCAGGTAGCTAGTTGTTGTCTCACACTTTTAATACCTTGAGCCTCCACCGGAGGGAGGTGTTCCCTGAAGGAAGACTGTCCAGGGAAGCTCAAGTTCTTTGTTCCCTCATTCTCATCTTCATTTCCAAACCTGAGGTGCCAAAATCAGCCATCTAACTAGTAAAACCGATGAAATGGCTAGGACTCTGATCCAAAGGTGGTTGGGACAAAGAAAAGTCAATGTGGCATATTGCCTCGTGATGGCGTTAAGGAAAGCATGAATTCACAGGTACTCAACTAGGCTACTGATCCATGAAAATCTTTAGAAGTCTAGTCCTACATTCCCATTACATTTTTCACCCTTGTACTTTAAGTACAAATAACCCAGAGCCGAGCAGAAGACTTGCAAGCTACACTTATCCATATGGGACAAAGGTGCTAAACCAAGGGTGAATTTGCAGTTTCCCATTCATTCATCCACATAATGCTTTGACAGAGTAAGGGAAGCACTTTGCTTTATGTGGAGTGGAAGACAAATTCCAAAGCAGTGGTATTCCCTGTGATATATATCTATCTCTCCCACTTGTACTACTTACGCTGCAGAAGACATTAAAATCTTATGAGCTGATGTTTATGCCATCAACGGATTTGTGGATGTGCAGTGGATCTGACAGCACAGGGTCTGATGAGGACCACTCCTTAACAACCTGTATGACACTGAGAAGAGCAAGAAGGAATTGAGATGGTTAGTGTAGTACTTATAATTTATGCCCCCGGGGTCAGGGTAGTCTTTATGATTTAGGCCCTTGTTTAGCTATATGGTTTCTGAATGTACAAGACTCAATGATTTTTCAATTTTTAAGCCTTAGTTGATGCATGAAGCCACTAAGGCTAAACTCCACTAGCTGTAGACATGCTAGATTCTACCCCCCTTTCTGAGCTCGTCAGTAAAGCATATGTGGACTTGTTTGTTCATAATATGTATAAATCCAAGCCTAATGCCCACAGACATTACTTAGCCTGCAAAACATCCCAAATAATTTCAAAAAGCATTATTGCTCAGTGGTTAGAGTTTGTGCCTCAGAACTCAAGGGTAGAAGGTCGATCCTGACATCCCAATTTGTGTGGAGACTGCATACTGTCCGTTTGCAGAAGTTTTCACCCGTTCCTCTGGTGATTTCTGTGAGCTTTTCCCAAAAGATGCTGACTGACTAGTGTAATTTTTTTTAAAATATTGCATGTGCCCTTATGTAAGTGGCCAGAGTCATGGATGGCAATTAAGTAAACTTACCCAAGGTGACTTGGCAATCCACCACACTGCCATAGGTGTATATGTGAATGTGTGTGCACACTGTATGACAGTCTGGGAGCCCAGCCAGGACTGATATTCTGCCTTATGTCCTCTAGTTGATGGGATATCCTTTGACTCCCTAAGACACAGTGACTGGGATAAAGTGGGTACTCCATTAAGTGCAAACGAAATGATTTAAGAGCTATAATACAATTAATAAGTAGTGAGGTCCAGCATTTTACAGTGTTCAGTTCCCACCAATTGTTCCTCACTTTTTATGCCAGGGGTCTTCTATCATCCTCTAGCAAGCCAACGACAATGTCTATTATGCAGCATGAGCAAGTCCCTTATTCTCCATAAGTCAGTCCCTGCAGCACAGAATTGGCCTCTCCCCTACCCTCCTCCAGTCAATACATATACTGCACAGCATGGGCCTGTTTCATAGTTTTCTCCAATCAATATACGTTTCAAAACATGGTCAGGTCTGACCACTACACTGCTCCAATCAACCGCTCTTACTGCAAAATTGGGCCAGATCTTCATGCTGCTCCAACTGATCCCTGCTGAATTAGTTGGGCCAGATCTTTATCCTGTTGCAGTGTACAGACCTGTGCCTTTATCTGTTGCACTGCATTCCTTCTGCACAGTATAAATCTGTCCCTGACACGTCTCCAAGACACTCAGTGTCAGTGAACCATACAAATGTCTCTCCTGTTCCAAGTGTTGGAATTTTTGATCTCTAGGTGTAGCTCCTCGATTTCGCACAATTGAATACCAGGATGCAGTGACTCTGTCTACTTGTTCCTACTTTGCTTGCAGATAACCCAAGTGTGATGACTGCAGCAGTGAAACACGAAGAACATCAACCCTTTCCAATAACCTGCACTTACGCATGCATATAGGCATGCATTATTTCTAGCACTCCCTTTCAGCTTGAAGATCTTTTTTTTTCTTAAAACTGTCCAAAGCTGTGAAGTTCATCACACCCAGTACTATCTGCACCGTACTGGCACTCTGGTTAAATACACAGCACCTCTAACTATTAACGGCACAGTGCCAGAGGCAAGCTTGTCAGCTTCCACTGACACTCAGAATGTGTTTTTTACTCTGAAGAATCACACAAACACCATAATAAAATGTCTTCATGCTAATTAGGCTTAACATTTTAGATCCGCAGACTCTGTACTTTACATAATTGCAAATAATTAGTGCTGATTCAGACAATTAGCATTAAAGAACTGCCTGACAACAAGCACTGCTTACTTACATTTTCATGCTTTGCAAAGTAGCATTCTACTTCTGTTTTTATTAGGAGAGCAGAACCACTTCTATTGCCCTAAAAATGTGAGAACACATGTTCACATCTACAAAAGCACAGAGATCACTAGACACTTACTACTCCTTTTTAACAGAACATAATGGAAAAAGCATTTGGAACAGCAACACAGACTGGATGACATTTCCAATAACTTCTAATGTGCCGCACACTCCTATTCACAAAGCAAAGCCCCAAAGGAAACGGTGCATATAGGTTAAATACTAACCAATGCAGACTCTGCTAGTGCTACCAACAACCTGCATCTACATCAGTGTACTGATCACTTTTAAAGGCACATGTATGACTGGGACTGCAGACACCTTTAGCAAATAACAGTGTTAGTGACATTTATTCACAAAGCTTTGGGTAAGTGTAGCTGAGCTACAGTTCAGCAAGACTGCACAACAGCCTACGTATGGAATTAGGTTAACAATACACTGAAGAATGACTTGTTCACTCAGTATTAGGGAACAAGCCAGCACAAAATCTGATGTGGAGAACCACAATGATGCACAGCCATCTCTGTTTTAGTAAAAGTAAGACGAGGTAATGCTAAGTGTAATCGTATGT
The DNA here is from genome assembly GCF_019279795.1 of Protopterus annectens. Lineage (NCBI taxonomy): Eukaryota > Metazoa > Chordata > Ceratodontiformes > Protopteridae > Protopterus > Protopterus annectens. Next base: position 181,087,889 of record NC_056747.1, on the reverse strand, counting down.
CTAAAGTCCTGTTATGCTCCAAACAATGCAAACCTTGGGAAGACTCATTACATTCAGAAAATGGTTGTGTTCAACTGCCCAAAAATCTAAAAAGTCTACACTTGTAAAATACAGTCTAGAAAAATGTATTACACTTTTCTGTTTAAGTCTGTCTATGTTGCTATCGGCCTATGATGTAAGCAATACAAAACTTACTTTTCTAGTCTGTAAACATAAAAGTGACACCCTTTTGCTAACTGCATAGCTGTCATTTTGCATTTTGTGATATTGTGTCCTGCTGCCAAGGTTGAGCACGAAAGCCACACGACTTCTAATGGAATTCTAAATTACCCCCAAAGTACTGAAAATGGGAGAAAGCAATGAGGACATTTTTATATTACTTGATAGCAGTTAAAATGTAATAAATGTAACACTTATGGAAATGCACGTTCAAGAACTACAAATGGCCATCTCTCTCATACCAGTTACAAAAGCATTGGGGGGGGGGGGCTTGTAAGGTGAGAAAGACTAAATGCTCCACATATTACTCTGTACTTCTGAATGGAGTCAGGCTATGTAAATGAGAGCTAGTCTGGGTAGTGGTAGTATTTAGGATAGGAAGTACACAGGACACTCATAGAAAATACAACTAACTAACTAGCCGAGACCAAAAAGTAAACCGTAGTCTGTGATGTAGGAGTCAGTTCAGTAAATACGGTTCATTAGATTAACCACCAGGATACAGCTCTGACTGACTACAGGATATGCAAAAATATTCTTGCATTAGATCTGTTACTAACAGGGGCATGGGACTGAGGAGAAGAAAAACATCTTGTCTGTGATTATATCACCAGTTTCACAAGTACTGCTGTGATGGCTTAGTGGTTAACTACTGTGACTATAGTGAACAGGGTCCTGGGGTTCAAGACCTGCAAAGGCTGTTTCAAATGAAGTTGGTAATAGGTTAAAGGTAACTGGCTGTTCAGTGGCAGAAAATGGAGCATCAAAAGAAAAACGCAATCTGACAAACAAATTCTTAGGTGTAACCTGTGGTTATATGGTTGACTAATGCAGTCACATCATTATATCAAATCAGTTGCTGGTCTTTAAATTTATTGAGCCCTGCAATCTTTTTTCAATTATACTTATTTGTTAGCCTCTCTTTAGGGACAGCCCAAGAGCATCGATCTGTTAAGTCTCTTGCTCAAAAACATTCACAACGCAAAAAGACTGCATCATACTGACGATTACAGGATGAAGCCTCTTAACAGTTCATAGCCTTAATCCTCTGTGCTAAACTGACAGTTCTTGCTATATTAAAGATGTGCACTATTACCCAATTAGTCACCTAAAGGCATTACCCAGGTCTAAGTCCCACAGTAAACCAAAGTCAGCACATGACAATATATTTGTACATATTTTACTCTACAATGCACTGCAATGTCATATTAAAAAAAAATCAAGAATATATCAAATTGATAAAAATACCCACTTTGTGTCTGTAAGGTTCCTCAAAATATCAGATTTACTGAGGTACTTTAACTATTTAATTAATGCAGAATTTCTTGGGTCCTGCTACATCAATGAATATGTCACCACAGATTATCAACATAGGTAAGTTAACTCACTGTCATAGGCAAATCAAACAGTATTCAAGTGAAGATTTAAATTATTTTTTTCTAGTTCATTGCCCTTAACAAATGCATAAAAGTGCCCTTAAAGTAGTTATTAACAATTTACAGCCAAACTGAGCTAATTTTGTACCTTAACTATAACGTCACACTAAAAGGGGTATAACCCCTCAAGAAATGGAAATGGCTCTATATAGCGGTACTAGGTGTGGAATGGAAGAACTTGCAAAAACTACCTGTTCTACTAGTCACCATCTCTGGGGTCCTTGTATGTGTGGCAAGTGAGCAGTCTTTATCCTTCAATTTATATATCAGGGGAAATACGACAGTGGGAAAACAAGCAGTCAGAGTATGGATGCCCTCTGTCCAGACATTAGGCATATCTTGCAGAGTTACGACTATGTATAAACAGATATGTCACAGGTGTACTACAGCATGTACACACACACAACACACTTCAGAAGCCAGAGAGGATCAGAGAGTATAAACATTCCTATGCCACAGGATATACTTATAATTTCATGGAAACAGTGGAGGTAAAACCCCTGTTTGCAGCATAGTGACAGTCCCACGTCCCTACAGGGAATGGCTGCAATTCTTCAGATCCTGTGGGAAAAGAAAGTCTTAAGGATGCTGGCTAACTGAAAGTGTTAAGTATCTGGTATAAATGCAATCAAGAGTCTCCCAATCAATTACAGCAAGTAAAAGTAGTGCATGGCGAAAAAGTAAAAAAAGAATATTGTTTGTCTTACTTCCTGTAGCTCAAGGTAGCTCACTCTAGCCTTTGCAACTGAAACTGTAATCTTATATATATTAAAACATTATACAATTATCTCACAGAATATAGGCAACTGAACTGCTTGAATCAGCAACCTGCTTATGAATGATCCAGGCAGTCCGTCTAAATAGAAACATGCCAGAACACGAAAATCTGTAAAGCAATACATGTATTCACTGAATGTTGCACAGACCCTGACAGTAATAAAATTCTAATATTACTAACTCTGCTCCAAGTCATCCAAAGGTTATTACAGCGTACCATATCAACAGAATTTTGACTTCTGGATTCTCAGGTGGAACAGTAAATCACAAATGTATTTTTTTTAGTCTAATAATTGACTATAGTTTGATTTTGAAAATTGCAAGCCATTACCCTACAAAAGATATTCTATCTTGTTAGGGTGTTGCACTTTTTCTTTCTCATTTCCTGAAATGGCTAGCACAACTCAGCTTTTGTAAAAGGAAAGCTTTTTTTTTTTAAAATAAATTAAATCACAAGACAGTCACAGACTCCAGCACAGAAGTAACAAAACAGCACCAACAGATGCAAGAATTAGCTGTCAATTTCTTCTAAGGGTCCAGATGACTTAAAAGAGCCTCAAGCTTCAAATGTCTCTGTTCAGTGATGTCACAAAGACCCTTTGATAGAAATTACAGCCCTAGAAGAGTTAATTAAAAGTGGTCGTACCTGATGCACCTAGAGATGTAAGCTGGTAGCCTTCCTTCTCCTTCAAAGCCCCTCAGCAGAATGAAATGTTCTCGTGATCCAGCCTCAGTAAACTGAATCTTTCCTAGGTTACTGCTTGAGAATCTTGAAGAAATATGCAGGTGGCCTCCCACCTGCGTCCCATTTTTATCCCTCCCCATTATATTAATTGACTTGTATGATTTCTTAACACCCACCTTCTTTTCATCTCTCTGTAGTGCCTTTGTATTTAAAGAGATTCAGTTTTAATGCTTACAGTTATCATCCCCTTGCATTCTGCTGTATAACTAATTAGACTTCACTGCTATTATGTATTTCTTATTTGGCAACCTGCGTTGGTTTCTTTTTACATTTAACATCTGTGTGTGTGTGTGTGTGTGTGTGTGTCTATGCTGAATTCTATATTATACATTTTCAGTCCTGTTGTTCAAATTGAGACTTGTTAAAAATGATACACTGCATGTTACTGACTAACCCCCCACTTATTAATTAATTAAAAAAGGAAAAAACATTAAATTCTAACATACAGATATATGTCAAGTATCAGAACTACCCCTCCCCCAAAAAAGACTGGCATTTTCAGTTCAGCAAAGAAACTGACTATGTCTCATTCGTGAGTCACACAGCTTTGAGCTAAAAATAGAACTGGTAAAATTTTTTTGCCTTAGGCATTTTATGAGATCCTAACGAAGAGATGTCTTTAGCAGACCACTGCAGACGTAAACCAGTAGCAGCAGCAAGTGGGTAGGTGTTTTTTTTTTTTAGATATACTGTGACTGAATGAAGTAGCAGCATCTAATCACTGACATTTTAGAAAATTTGGCAAAATACTAGACTTTTTTATATTCAAGTCTGTTTGCTACATATGAGATAATGTCTTCACTCAGGGTAGTCGCACACCACTGAAGAATGTGTCCTGCTCCATTAAAAATCATGGCCCAAACCTTCCTTTTTCCCTGTTCCACCCACATCACAAGAATTATTTAACAGCCTCACAGACAGACTGTAACCCTTACTATCGCAGTACCCTGTGAAAAAACAGGAAAAGGTAAGCATTTCAGCGACTCACAAACTATTACTGCCTTACTGTCCAAAGACTCAGCACTGAAGTAGTCATATACAGGGTCAGAAGTACATGATGGTGCAAGTTGCAGATCTAGTCTCCCAAAATCTTAACTGTATACCAGTGGAAAACACAGCAGGATATACCCAAGCCACAAAAACACAACTGAAGTGCACACTCAAAAGAACAGGAAGGTTTTCAATAACAGCTTGTTCACTTCATCATTGTCACAGGGCATTAAAACTGTGTGTGGAAGCCAAAAAAAAAAAAAAAAACACTGGTCCTTTGAGGAGTGCAAGTTTTTCACTCTTTTGCATTTGAGTCTCTTGTTGCTCACTGGACTTTCTTAGCTAGACACGCATCATCTTCAATTAAAGATCCTGCCTGTGTGTGTGTTTGGGGGGTACTGAGACTAGATTAAGCTGCTGAGCCATGAAATGAGTGCTACAATACAAATAACTCTCACCCCACCAAATGGTACACCCTCCCCCTCAAGTGCAGCACTCTGCAATTTAAAAACTGAAAATTCCAGGGCCAACAAGACATTTTTCTCACACAGAAACCAAAAGCCCTAATGAACTGCAGTTTTTGCCCAGTTACTGATTTAATCTTAACTTTGGAAGGTTACTGCATGGGGATACTCCTCTTTCCACCAAGGTACAGCAATACTGGAGTAAGTTATACTAACAGCATATCATGGGGGTTTGGAAGGGGAATTTTATCCCTTCTCACAACAAAATAAGAAAAAAAAAAACACTCATTTCTGGCTGCAGTTGCTTTCAGAAAGAATTGTATTCACTCAGATTCACTCAGCCACCACAGATCCAATTTTCCTATGTCATCCCACTTGTGTGCACCTTTGCACCCAGCACAGATCCAATTTTCCTATGTCATCCCACTTGTGTGCACCTTTGCACCCAGCACAGATCCAATTTTCCTATGTCATCCCACTTGTGTGCACCTTTGCTATGTCATCCCACTTGTGTGCACCTTTGCACCCAGCACAGATCCAATTTTCCTATGTCATCCCACTTGTGTGCACCTTTGCACCCAGCACAGATCCAATTTTCCTATGTCATCCCACTTGTGTGCACCTTTGCTATGTCATCCCACTTGTGTGCACCTTTGCTAGAGTTGCCAACACAACTTTACAGTTTGTAAACGCTGCTCCTCTAAAGCACATGATATTTACTAAATGCTGTTGCACTACTCACTTCTCAAAAAGCTAAATCTTCTAGTCTGATATACTTGCTTTTATTTTCCTTTTTACTCTTTGTTTATTTGGTTAACAATACATAATGTCCAAAGCTAGAAGTTGTTCAAAAGCAGTGGGTACGTGTGGTATGTGGTACAAAAGTAGAGAAGTTTGGCTATCAGCTGCAAATGACCATCTGCAACAGCCTAAGTTTGACTTCTTCAGCCTCTACTTGCTTACAGTGCAACTATTAGCAAGACATTTAACTAAATCAACATTCCCTAGTTACCCCTGAAAAAAGGCACTTATGACCACGGCTTTTTTTGTGCCGGTATGGCATACCAGCACCTCTGCCTCCCTGTTTTTTTTTTCTTTTTTTCTTTTTTTTTTAAAGAAAGACTTTCTTTTTTAAGGGCGTTCTTCTTTAAGAACACCCTTTGCATCAGGCCACACTGGTTCACGTGTGCGGAATTTGAATTCCTGAAGTCGTTTGGACTGTGGACCATGACCGGACAAGTGAGTGGTAAGTAAATATTTTAATAAATAACTATTCTAGTAAATATTATATTCATGAATGTGCGGAGGAAACATGTTAAGTATCATTAAGGCAGTGCTGTTCTGTTTTTTTTTTTTTTTTGCCAGCGATCCCCTTATCAGACTTTTGTTCTTTAAACATAAAAAAGTCAAGGGTTTTGTCCTAAGGTAGGACATGGGTGAGCTGTGTTGGCTGGACAGTAGTGACAAGAGGCAGAGCAAACACGCTGTCTTCATTTTGCTACCCACCACTCACTGTTGGACTAGATACTTTCACCAGATAAATCAGACGGCTGGGTGATCGTAACGGTCATTCTCTGCACAGCCAGCAAAGACTTTCCTCTACTATACAATGGCACTGCTGAACAAGTTAGCCCTGTACTGGCAGGCCCGGCACATCATACATCTCTTTTTTCACATTGCCTAGCAGTAGTAAGTGCAAAAACTCATTTCTAAAAATGACACTGATATTGATTTTAAAGGCAACCGAATTTCTGAATGGTAACTACATTTTCTCCTTGTTTGTCTTGTGGTATCCAACGAGAGAAAACTGCTTCATCTTAGACGAACGATTTGTAAGTTTTGTGCCTTTATTGTGGTTTAAAATGGTACATGTTAAGTTTAGCACCTGCCCCTATTTGTAAAGGATAGTCCCCTTTTTGGGCAGTTGTGTCCTGCGGGGGAAAAATATAGGGTCCCTATTAAGTCAGCGAATGCGCTACATTGCGAACGCTGCTTAATCAAACCTACTTACCCAAAATGGCAAAATCTTGAAAGCACAGATCAGTGATTTTTTTCGGGACTTTGTCATTTCCTTCACTGTGGTGCGGTATTGGAGTTGGTATATTTAAGTATGGGGTGTTGGGGGGCACAGCCCCTTCAGTTTTATTTTGTGTGTGTGTGTGTTTTTTTTTTTTAATGGATCAGCGATTTTTTTCCTTGGGAAAAAAATCGCTTATCTGTTTGTTCGACATTTTGTTTTTTTCAGTGTTAGTGGGTCGATTATATAGTGTTCGCTTATATAATATAGACCCAAAATATATGTCCTGAGATTTCAACAGCAGATGTAAAATATTTCTTAAGTTTCAAATAAGATCAAAAGAGGTCTTTTATATCTGAAACACCTTAATTTCTTACTTTGGCAAAAACGTAAAGTCCAGCCATTTGAACCAGTTGTGCGTATGCCCTGTCCTGTAAAATTTCGCATTTCTTCAAGAAATGTCCCACTTCAGACATATATAAAGGTGACAACCCTAGCAGCATGCAACTGACTACATTTTTTTTTCTTTTGCTTCAGGGTGAGTACTGTCCAACTACATGCAGGGTCTACGATTTTTACAACCAGTTTACTTACACATTATTTATTAACTTAATTTCTTTCAACTTATTTTGTAATTTTATACACATTTTACCTGTTGGTTTGAGCTGTGGTTGAAAATGGTCTTTTATCCAGTCCCGTCTACACCAGTTATTAAACAAATAAATAAAATTCCTCTCATAATTCACTTCCATAGCTCTGCTTGTAAATGAAGTGCTTTTTGCAATGTGATAGGTCTGAAGATTTAAGTCCTGCCAAAGTGGAAGTCTTTTGACCTGGCAGTTAACATACAGGACTAAAGCTGTTAGTTATTGATGAGATGCTTCCTATACTAAAAGTACAATGTTTGAATCTTTTCACCCTCATTTGCTTGCTGCGTGACCTTGAGCAAGCCACTTAACCAGACAGTGCTTTGGGGCAATTGGGAGTTAGGGCTAGGCTCTTTAATGATCTCCTGGATTGCATGCCTAGTAACCTATAACAAAAGTATAAAAAGATATATAATTAACAAGGCACTACTGTGTTTAAGTTTGAGTTTTATTCTTTTTCATATTTTATAGGTAGCACTGCAGACACACCGGAAGGTAACATATTTAAGGAATGTTAACAACACAGAATTTTATAGAGCAGTCAGTAGAAGTGGGACAACTGGAAGGGATCGGCATGGAAATAATAAGGATGAAAGAAAGGAAGGTAGCAAAATCTGTCAGATTACAGTCAATGTAAAAGAAATACAATGCAAGTTTAAGTGAAGAGTACACAGTTGGTGGAAGGCAAAAGAAATACAATGTAGGTTTAAGTGAAGAGTACACAGTTGGTGGAACACAAAATAAATACAATGTAGGTTTAAGTGAAGAGTACACAGTTTGTGGAAGGCAAAAGAAATACAATGTAGGTTTAAGTGAAGAGTACACAGTTTGTGGAAGGCAACATAAATACAATGTAGGTTTAAGTGAATTGTACACAGTTTGTGGAAGGATATGTGTTGCATTAAATGCACTAAACACAAAGGAGGGCTATGGCAATGTGTTGATACTGGCTGGTAAGATGCAGAAAAGAATCCTGCACCAGTGAAGAAATTAAAAAGTATCCCTCTGAACAGGTAAATGGTTAGACTCTGATAACGAACACTGCTTGCTTTCCTAGAAACCCTTTCACTAAAAACACAGATATAATAGAGGCATTTCAGAAAATGGCAGTAGAAATGGTACTGGGTCTTCACTAGGAGCTATAGCAACTGTCAGAGGGAGAGAGAAAGTGACTTACAGGTTTCAAGAAAATGCAGCTGAACAAAAGAGGGAAGGTGTTATGATAAATATATTTAAATCAATTAATAGAATGCAATTCTAAGAGACTACGGTCATTTTGGAAATGAGTTATATAAGTAGAGCAACTGTATGTGTGTGCATGTATGACAGTGTGTGTGTGTGTGTGTGTGTGTGTGTGTGTGTGTGTATATAAGACATAGGTAGCATATCCCTCAACTGCCCAGGGTTTTGCCCCATATTTTTGTTTTTTTCCTCATAAAAAGACTGAAGTTGCTAAATAATGACAGACATTTGAGGTTTGGTCTCCATAACCTTCAGAAAAATGCATACTAACACAAATCCTGTTATTCTAGCAATTTTCTAAGTTCATGAGAGAAATATTTATAATCTGTTCCTATTTATTTTAGACTTTGTCCAGATTTCTTGCATTAAAATGTTGAGGTGTGTCTGTGTGTGTGTGTGTGTGTGTGTGTGTGTGTGTGAGAGTGAAATGCCCTAAGTAGGGTTAGCAGGTGGTTGGTAATTTGCTTAGGCTCAAGCCCTGTACCTTAGCTACAAGAAACAAGAGCATGAATCCTCTACCCAAAATATGCAACTGTTTTGATTAGCAAATGGCATCACTGTTGTGTGTGTTTAGAGTTTTAAAGCAGTGTTAGCACAGCAGGTAGCATACTTTTGTTTTGATGCAGAAGGCTGTGAGTTTCATTCCCACAGCATATAGATGGATTGCTGACACTGTCTTGGATTTTAAGAGGGTGGGGTGCTGCAGTCCTGAGTATGCCCTCCTTTGGATAAGATGCCTAGTAACCATGAACCTGTTTTAGTTTGCCATCAATTCCCTATTGCAATATTATCAGCTTATCATTTTTAATGTTACATAGGCAATTTATTCTTCAAGGGCAGCAGGCAGTGAATTTGTAGATGAAATACTTAAATATAAAGTTTTTTGCTAGCAGTAACCTCTTCATTAGTTACAGTCAGATCTCTTTAATGTGGAATTATTCAGATGAATTTTACTTCTGCAGAGACTGTGCATATTGACTGATATTGGTGGGTTGTAGCGACAGAAGTCTGAATGGCCGTTTATGGTTGAAATGTTCTGAATTGGGCAGTTTTGGCATTACTGGTTCATAGTTTTGTTTCTTTGCTTACTGGCTATAAATTTAAAACACGTTCTAACAAGTGGTGCATTATACAAGGAATATAATTTAATTACTATATATTATAATTTAATACAATCAAGAAGGTGAATCAAAGACATTTTGCATGGTCCTAAAAATGTGTGCAAGGGGTCTATGATTTGAAAACAGCCCAAAGGTAAACAATCTGCCACTGCCCAGATGCATTTTCTTTGAATGTGGGTTTCAAAACTGTTTCGATGAATGTGAGTTTCAAAGTCACAGAAGTTTTAATGCCAAGTCTGTTTTCACTGTGAGACTGTATAGCTTTGTTTAGCAAACGTCTATCAGTGTTTGCGCTGGAAAATTTGAAATAAAAGTTTTAAATTAAATCCAAATATCTGTAATCATTGTAAAAGTAAAGCAGAAAGCAGTATGCACACACAGTTTTGAACAGTGTTTATGGTAACTGGGGAGAAATAGCCAAATAATGGGACACTGGAAGGGCTAAGGGGGGGGTTGACCCAAATGAAACATATTCGTACCACCACCTGCTTGTTTATAAAAAAAAGCACTGCTTATGACCATCAGACTTGCTGGTTAATAAATGGACAAAATAGAATAAAAAGCTACTTTGTCTGTTTCAATGTGCACAATAGAAAGTCAAAAGAAGACAAATTAGTTTTTTTAAGAATGCCATACGCTCACATATCTTTCTTGTCACTGTTTATTAATTCATTTTCATTTTACTCACTCATTTATTTCTGAGATGCAGGGCTAGAGCCTATTCTGGCATAATACAAGTTTAAGTCAGGAAGTCTATCCTGGGTAAGACAGACAGACAGACAGATGGTCACAGACAAACACATGCATGCAGGTGCAATTTCAGTCTTTGTCTAACCATACCTGACATGTATGAGGAAGCTGGAGACCTGGGGTAAAAGGCCAAAAAGACAAGAGAGAGAATAAGTAAATCCATGTAGAAGGCATAGTAGCTGGGAAATGAACCAGAGTGATAAGTAACAGTTAATGGTATACCACTGTCTCACACTCCGCAGTTCAGATTTTTAACGAATTATTCTTGAAAACTTTTCCTGAGCTATGTCTTGTTGCTGAATTACATTAATCAGACTGAGTTCTGTTTTAAGTATTCTCAACATTGAAGGAGGGAAATCATGTATCATAAAGTGTAATGCAATTTTAAAACTCAAAATCTACTTAAATTTTATTTCACAACCTCATATTTCAAATGAGGTTCAATTACTCCAAAATATGAGCATGCTCCATGAGGCACATGAATAAAACCAGACTGTAACCTGTATGACCTAGGATCAGCTAGTGACCTGGGCACTGGAGAAGCAACAGGGAGTGAAAGAGTGAGAGGGACTTATGTCTGCTCATACATTCGGGTGGAAGGCAGTTTAGTTTGCTGTAGTGACGTAATTTATATCACTTTAGATTAGATAATTTCTGTGTCTGCAGTGGTCTATTTGGGACATTTTTTTCTATCAGGAGGGCTAAACTACATTATTTGAAGATGTACATAGTTTTGTGCGTTTGTACTAAGTTAACAAGTTTTTTTTTTTGAGGATTTTCATTTAAGGAAAAATTCTTGTAAAATGTGACACATGTTCAAACAGAGATGACAAGAAAAAAAAAACACCTGTATAAAAGATCAGCCTGTCAAACATTATTGGCTGCATACATCACAAAATCTGGAAACATACTTTTAAAAAGCTGTCATATATAACAGGTGGGAATAATGACTTATCATAAAGGCGACACTTTCCATATTACCTTGGAATGTGAATGGCCTCACAGGTACAGACAAAAAGGAAACAATATTTAATCATATTAAGAAATGCAGAGTGCAAACAGCAATGCACATTTAGAAAGAAATGAGTATGTGAATTTGATAAAGAAAGAATTTCAGGATGGATATTCAGTAGAATATCAGGAACAAAGGAAAAACGGAGTACTTACATTAATTGCTACAGTGATAGAAGAGGAAACAAGATAATAATGGTAGATTTTCAGTAGTAAGGGGCTACTGACAATAGATAAGGATTATGCTGGCATGTATGTATATTCCACCTAAAACTGCTATTACGGAGTGTAAGAAAATTTGGGAGAAATAATTAGTTTTCATCAGGGAATATTACTTATAGGTGGGGACTGGAATTGTATTTACAATGATGAGGATGCATCTGGGGGCCTAGATAGGAAATATAACAAAAAGGGTATATTTCTGAAGAAATGTATGAAAATATTTGGTATGTAAAACACCAATTCAGTAGTAGGAACTCTGAGACACATTACTCCCCAAGGTACAATAACTGGGCTAGACTAGTCAGAAATTAAATTTCACAGGAACATGTGCAATTAATTGAGAGCTTTGATACACATCTAATAACTATTTCAGATCACGAGCCAATAATAACCAAGATACAAAATGCAGGACAATGAAGCAAAAATGAAACACTAGTGCTTCCCCTCCTACCTGTTAAGAGACAGAAATTTAAAGAATGGGCAGTTTGAATTATTTACGAGACAATAGGAAAGACCGAATGTACTCCAAGTTATAGCTAGTGAGTGGGATAAAATGAAAATGGAGTTTAAAAATAAGTAGAGATAAAAGAAAAAAAGTGATATGGCTAAGAAGTAACAAGAATTAATTAGAGAGGCTGACAAAGGTTAATCTCACAGAACAGGAAGAGGCACAACTGCAGAGAGCTAAACAGAAAAGTAAGGAGTACCTGGATAATATGCATGAGTTTAGAAAGATTGCTGTTAAGCAACTGCTTTTTGATAATAACTCCAGAGCACAAAAACTTTTTGCACAACGACTTAGGTAACAGAAAGTAAAAATGGTTATTGTCAAACTTAGGAGGATTACAGCAAGAAAAATAACTACAGATCCTGTAGAGGTATTGTGGAAATTTTAAGAAAATTGGTATAAAGCACAGAAATGGAGAAGGCAAGAAAAAGTGCAAATGGAAATATTTATGGAAGACTTACTTATACCAAGGTTAGAGGTAGATCAGGCTCAACAATTAACAGTAAAGACAGGCGGAAATGAGATAAAAATGGTGGTGCATAACCGATCTGCAAAAAAGTCTCCAGGAATAGATGGTATTCTGGTGGAAGTTTGGAAGCTAGGAGGGAAGAAAGCAATAAAGATCTGGAGGGTTTTTTAAACAGTATTTTAAAAGGAGGGGAAGTGCCAACATACTGGAGAAAAAGCACCTCTGGCTATAATACCTAAAGAAGGTAAAGACTCATCAGATCCAGCTTCATATAGTCTCATTTCATTTTTAAACCATGATGATAAAGTGTTTATGTCTATAATGGCTAAAAGAATGGCGACGGTGTTGCCAAACTTGACAGATATGGATCAAAGTGGTTTTGTGGAAGGGAGGCATACATTTGATAACATTAATAGAACAATGATGACCAGAGGGAAGCACAATTTAAGAAAATACTGCTGCTGTTGGTGGGTCTTGATGCCGAGAAAGCATTTGTGGAGTAAGCTGGGATCTTATAAGTAGGGTAATGGAAGCATTAGCATTTGCATTTCTTGGTACAACAACAAGGTTAATTAGCAGGATATATTAGGGATCAGAGGCAAAAATCAAAGTGGGACGGTTCCCCCTCCGATAACTTGAGTCTAACCAGAGGAACCAGAAAGGAGTGTCCTCTTTCACTGCTGTTATTTGAATTATATTTAGAACTGATGGCAAAGAAAATAAGGGACTCAGAAATTCAGGGACATAATTTCTATTGTAATCAAGAAAAGTTGGTCTTATTTTTGCAGATGATACTATTTCATACCTGATAAAACCAGAATAGGGCATCTCACTGATGTGAAATATTCTGAAACAGTTCCAAGGTTTTTCAGGATATAAAATTAATGAAGACAAAATAAAGGCTATAGCTGTAAACTATGTACCCACAACACATGGATTGGTTCAGCAAGACCCATATTTATGGGGACATGACAAAATGGAGTATTTAGGAGTTTGGGTTAAAAAGAATTCTGTTATGGGAGCTAAGGATATGTGGGAAGAAACTAAAAAAGGTAATATAAAAACCTGAGAAACTGAAAGTTCTTGCCTATGGATATGGGATAGCAAGATACAAGCTGTAAAAATGGTTTTAGTCCCTTTAGTTTTATACAGGAAAGGCATATTTTTTTTGACCAGAGGAGAAGTTGTGGACAGTAATTAATGAAGATTTGAAGGATTTTATCTGAGAAGGGAATAGGGCAATAATCAGGTGGGATAAGTTGATCCTTCCAATAGAACAAGGTGGTTTAGGGTTACCTGATTTAAAAGGATATTTTAGAGCTACACAGTTAAGGCTCTTAGGCATAATATATGCAGAAAGCTACAATTCAAAGTGAAAAGAATGATGATGAAGAACTGGAGAAATAAGAGAGCGGGATTTTGGCTGCACCTCCGTAAGGCGAATAACAGACGCACAGAATATTATATTCAAAAAGTAGCTGAAAGTATTCTAAGAACTAAGCCCGCACAGGAATGGAAAAAGTAGATTCTGTCAATAGTGATGACTGCAATTAGTGTACAGAGACTAGACAAGAGGGTGCTGGAACTTTGCAAAGTAAAGAAGATACTGGGAATAAATAACTAGAGATAGAAAGTGATAGAATGGGAATAGGCCAAGAAGACATTTGGACTACAGGCTAGAGACTGCAGTCCCTATCAGGGATTGATAGAGTACAGGCAATCAGAAATGGATAAGGGAATCCTATGTAAAAGACCTGCACTGGTTTAGAAATTCCCTACAGATAGCTCTGTCAGAAATACAGGTGAGAAAATGAGAGTAACTAAGGAAATAGTTCATAGGTTTATACTAGGACAATGACCCCCAGAATCTTTACAAACCTAGCTGTACAACCTAAACCAATTTTTCCCCACAGTTTGCCTATATGGTGGGGTATGTTAGAAGAGATGTACCTAAGAGTTATGTGGGGGGGGGGGTACGTTACTTGAAATTAATTTACTTTCTGTGGACCTCTGTTCGTCAGAGACACAGGGGTCAGACCAGGAGTGAATTTGGGATTTCCCATCCAATGATCAAGGTTTCTTTTGAATAGGGGACAGGGATGAACTCTGCTTCACATAGATGGGATTTTTTTTACATAACACAGGGATCCTTTCAGGCACGTATCAGTATTTCCAGCAGGTTCTATTTACGTCACAGACAAAGTTCAGGTCCTTGGATCTAGTGTTTCTGGTGCGGTTTGTCTTGGGGGTATTTATTTATTTATTTTATATTTGTTGACCGGTTTGTCCGACTGGGCTACAAATGCCCATTTTCGGTGGAGGCCCGAGGAGAAAACTCCAACAGAAAATGGATATTTTACATATTTAATACATATAGAAATACATTCATCAGTACCACAGATTACTGCATTACAGTGCCGCACATTATACTCATCAGTACCACAAATTATTGCATTACAGTGTCATACATTCAACTGTGGCAAGTGAATACATATAGAAATACATTCATCAGAGGGATACAGTCATGATTACATACTATATACATAATAATGCAATAGTTATATAGCTGAAATATTTTGCTAGTTATGTTTGTACAGGGATGTACCAAGAGGAGAAGATAAAGTAGTACGTTTGTTTACTGAAGGGAAGGAAGAGAGAAGAGAAGTAGAAGGTTATAGGGGAGTGTTTACACGGGATAATTACATTGGCAGGTCCATTTTTCATATGCAAGAGATCCATCAGAGTTGGATCTGAGGATGCCTTGTATGCTAGGCAGACAGTGCCTCTCAGTAACCTGTAGAAAACTGGATAGGATAGGACTGTAAGGCAATCTGTGTAGGACATGATATCCATACCCTGGATACTCCTGGGGAGGAACCTTTGAGGGTATTCCAACTGCTGCACGTTTCTGGTTAGGTACATGACAAAGGGGACAACATACTCAATGAGGAGTCTGATAAGGGCTGAGTAAAGTGGGAGTATTGCTTCCTTGGACCTGGATGCCATACCCTCATTTATGAGTTGGGTGACATAGAAAGATTTTCTTACTATCTTGACAACATCTTAGTTGAATGCCAGATTACTGTCTACATGTTACCAGATCCCTAACTATTCGTTTAACTCTTAGGGGTGCTTTAGTGATGAAGTAATTAGCTTGGGTGGACAATTACTCAAAGGTTACTAGAATTATTTATTTTTTTTAGCTGGAATACAGGATCCAAGGGGGATGCCAAAAAAGCAATTACAAGAAAAAGGAAATCAAAGTCTAAACCAACCATATTTGAAGTAGTGAATACTATAACAAAGATAAAAGAACAGGAAGTGGGATCTTTAGAAAAGGTTATGAACAAATTAAAAATAAAAATAATGGAAACTGTAGGAACAATACATGCAGAAAAAAGTTTTTATGAGGAAGGAGATTTAAGAGAAGGCAGGAAATGCACAATTCATGTACTGTTCGATTGACTATACTGTATAGAAAAATATATGGGATGTATAATGTAAATGTGAACTTGTTAATATGATTTGTTTACTTTTATATAAATGTAAATTTGCCTATGCCAAAAGTAATAATTCAATAAATGTGTTAAAAAAAAAAAAAGATGCCTTAATGCTTGCCCGATCTCTTCTTCAGAAATAAGTTTCATCAAACTCTACCCTTTCTTCTCTGTTAGTCTTGGTAGCTTCAGTCTCTGTAAGCTTCAGCTTCATTCACTCATGCTTCGACCTATGCATCCCTAGCACAAGTCCCTACAGTAATGTATTAATAGCTTTGCTTTTTTTCTCAGAATCCTTTTCAGTTTTCCCAGTACCCAGATCTTTTGACTTTGTTATCACTGTTCTTGCTGTTTTCTGCCTAAGAACAAGCATTTTTGTGTTTTTTTTTTGATTACTTTCAAAATGGGTTCAGGCTCCTAGGCAGCGAGACATTTCCCTGTGGTACATTTGGTTGGGGACACATGACTGACGTGACATTTAGCTGCAGAGAAATATGGCATTTTGTGAACTCCCTGTGGAGAAACAGAAGCATAAAATGCCTTACCCACAGCTTTAATAACCAAGTGCATAGGGGCTGAAGATGTAATGAGTGTTGTGCTTACTGTACACAGTACATGCTGTAACTACAACATGTAGAAGTGTGCTAAAGTGCAGAGAGAAAACCCTGCATGCTACTGTTGTCACAAATTTGGCTCCAGTATGCATTTTAGGTAATGTTCCCTAGACACTTTGAAAGAGGTAGAGGTTCACAGACAGCAATTATAAATGTGCTGCCCAATGTGCACTGAATTGTTACTGCCACTAACATGCCCACTGGCCAGCCTGCTGCTGACTCCTGCTATACTGCCTGCTGTCTCATGTTGCCTTGTGGGCCATGGACATTATTTTCTCCCAGTGCATTTGGTTACTGAAGTTGAGGGCATGGCACCACATTCTTCTCTTTGCCCACAGAGAATTCACAACAGCCATATTTCTCTGCAGCTGAATGTCATTTCAGCCATGTGTCCACAACCAAATGTACCACAGGGTACTGTCACGCGGCCTAGGTGCCTGAACCCTTCCAAACTATATCGGCTTTAAGGATGCAGCCCTGCTGTCATTTACACTATCCAAATATTCTACCATTAAAATATGAATAAACTGTTCCACATGAACAATTGCCTTTGGTCATAATAGTGTTATTTTCTAAGTCTAAAAATTAAATGTTATGGAACAATCTAAAAATGGATAGGTTCATATGTGTTCACTAGGCTAACGACCACAAGGGCCTTTTTAAGCCTAGCCATTCATCCCAAATCTCCGACAAGTTCTGACACCCTTGATAAGTATAAGCAAGGGCCTGGGAGATGAACCATTTACAGGTTACCTCTGTCCATTAAAGACACAGGTGCCAAACCAGGGATGAAATTCTGGTTTCCCATACAATTGTCCAAGTTGCACTTGAATTGGGTTAGTGAGGAACAAAACTTCACATGGATGGGGAGCCTGTTCCATAGACGGGATAATCTCAGGGATACATACTTATCTCTCCAGCAGGTCCTATTTATATCACAGGCAAGGTTTAAGTCTTTAGAATGGGTCATTCTGGTGCGGTTTGTTTTGTGGATATGCAGGAAGTCCATCAGAGTGGGGTCTGACTGCCTTGTATACCAGGCATAGATCTCCCCTCAAAAGAGTGTAGGAGACAGAATACAGGGATAGGGCCTTGAGGTGGTCTGCATAGGACATATTACTTACACCCTGTATTTTTGTTTAGTGAGGAACCTCTGTGGATGTTCCAGTTGTTGGATATGCCTGGTTAGGTACATACAAAAGGGGGCACTGTACTCAATGACAAGTCTGATGAATACCGAATTCAGTATAACAATGACTTCCTTGGACATAGATACCATACCTTTGTTTATAAGTTGCGCAACACAGAATGATTTCCTCACCACTGTAGACACTCTATGATCAAAGGCTAGATTACTGTCTGTGTGTGTCCCTAAATCACTGACTACTGGGTCATCTCTAAGGGGTAAGTTGTCAATATGACAGTTACCAGAGATGGATGATTTCCCAAAGGATACTATTATGCATTTCTTGGCATTTAGTTTTAGTCCATGGCTCTGACACCACTTGTCTGTGTCAGCCCCTCCTGGAGAACATTTGTGTCAGTGTAAGATTCAATCACAGCTCTAAATTTTCAATGATGGTGATCAAAACTTGATCCACTGTCAAGTCAGAACAAGTATGGTATGCCAAGTATTATATGTCTATAATAGATCTTGTCTATAAGTGGAATAAGTGGTACATGCAGACAAAACTGGCTTAAACAATGGAAAACTGACATAGTCATCAATTACTACCAAAAGGCATTTTCATGTACACAAATGTCCATATCAATCAACATTTACTTCAGAATCTGTTTGGCAAGTTGCAGAACTGCGAAACACAGCTTCAATTCATCATCTGCCCCTGGAAGCAATACTTGTTTTATTACCAGTAATGCTTATGTTCTCACTGATGTTCTCACTGTCCCATGACATTTTTCAGATGGTAGCTGTACAGTTTTAGGGTGGCATTCACAAACACAGTCTGTAAATGCGTAGTCATTGTACATGGCTAAAAAAATAAAAGACATAGAACAGCTCTACCCAATTAAAAAAAGTCCAAATTACTCTTGATTATCTGCATTTATAAATGGGTTCCTGGAAAAGCCCAGGTATACAAAAGTGACATTCCGAACGTACATGTGTGTGATATGTATGCACTTATGTATACACACAATTTGGATGGCATGGTAATCACAGAACAGTAATGAAGCCAGACTGTTACCTCCTCCCCTCCACTCCACTCCCACACACCCTGATGCAACAGATTTTCTGCTACTGAAATACTGTTCAGAATAAGATCAGTTTATTAAAATAATATGCAAATGACTCTCTCTGCAGGCATTGCCCAAGAGGCTGAAACTTTTATGAATCACCCACAGCCAAGGCTTTGAAGCAGGAAAAGCACACACTGTGCCACCGGCCCTCTGCCATAACAGTTGTCTATAGCAATCCTAACACAATTAAAATACATAACAATATATGTTTCAAAAGCAATCAGTTTGTCACAGTATGTCCTATGGCACAGAAATTAGCCAGACTACTTACACAAAAGACATGTATCAGGATTCCATCAGAAAGAAAACATTACTGTGTCAAAAGCTGAGCAGAAGTGCTGCTTTAACATCATCCCTGCACTTTCTAGGATGCCTTTCTGGACTTCTGGGAATACTGCACATTGCACAATATGTGCCCTTCTGAAGCAATGTAGGCTATGGGAAAGAACAGGTTAGTGTGCATTATATATATCTATCTAAGGATGGGAAACAGGGTGGGAACCTTCTGCAGGTCAAAGACAATGTTTTGTGCAAGCCGGAATGCATTGGAACTGCTAAAGGATATTTGTCTAGAGTTTTGTAAGGAGGAGTTACATCTCCATTGGGAGTATGACTGGCAGAGTACCTTTCAGCAATCATTGCTACTTGGAATAATCTACCCAACTCTGCACCAATAAACTAGTATCTAAGCTGAGAAATCACTGCCTATTCATACTCTAGTCACACTCCTCGAGTAAAGTACAGTTTTGTACCTACCATAAATGTAGATGTTCGAGTCTATACACTGCTGCAGTTATTACACTGGGGTTATCCTGCCATCAGGCAGTTCCCCAGTCGGCCTGAGTTCCAAAGTCTTGGTCCGGCGTTGGTTGCTGTCGCCTCCTCCCTGACGTCAGTGCGACAGGGGTACAATAAGATGTAGCCGACGGCATTTTCTTCCGTTTTTCTTGCCCCAGATGTCAGGTGCCTCTAAATAGGTAGGCATTCCAATTGCTAATAAAACATACAAAAGAAAAGCAAACAACTTACAGCTACCAGCAAATACTCCCCATAGGTCGTAAAGGGTAGAAGACATAGGTACGTACCAGCCAGTAAGAGGGGGAGGAGGGAGGGTAACCTGGACTGCAGCAGTGTATACACTCGAACATCTACATTTATGGTAGGTACAAAACTGTACTATGTTCATCGTGTTACACTGCTGCAGTCATTACACTTGGGTAGAATCCCAAAGCTGAGGTAGGGTGGCTGGTTCTATAAGGCATTAGGGGTGGCTATAAGGCCCTGCAGCACTGCAGTGGTGAAACCAGCTCTGGATTTAGAGTATAGAAACAGATGGCAATGCTTGGTGAAGGTATGTACAGAACTCCAAGTTGCTGCTTCCAAAATATCCTTGGTAGGTATGCCCCTGAGGTAGGCAGTTGAAGTGGCTGTTGCCCTGGTGGAGTGAGATATAATGCTGCTAGGTACAAGTTTTACATGGTATGTGTAGCAGAAACGTATGCAATGTCCTATCCATTTTGAAATAGTCTGTTGGCTTATCCCTGTGCTCCTGCAGCATATGCTACCAATAATTGCTCAGATTTTCTGAAAGCTTTGGTTTTGTCCAAGTAGAAGTGTAACTGCCTGTGAATGTCCAAAGAATGCAGTAGTCTCTCTCCTTTATCCTGTGGTTTAGGATAAAAAGTTGGCAGGTGAATAGTTTGGTTTAGAGCCACACAGGATACCACCTTTGGCATAAACGTAGGGTTAGTTCTTAAAGACACCCTGTCCTGGTGAAAAATGAGAAAAGGTTCCACTGCCATTAGTGCCGGCAGTTCTGAATCTCTTCGTGCTGATGTTATTGCCAGGAGCAAAGCAGTTTTCCAAGAGATGTATTTTAATTCTGCTGTGTTAGCTGGCTCAAAAGGAGGTAAAGTTAATTTTTCCAAAACAAAGTTGAGGTCCCAAGTTGGAGTAGGTGCTCTATGGGGCAGTCTTATGTTTTTAGCCCCTCTGAGGTACTGTTTTAACAGAGGATTAGAGAAAATTGGTGGATCCGTGTTGTAATGAGCAGAGATGGCAGAGGCGTGGATCTTGATGGATGAGAAGGAGAGGCCTTTGTCCAGCATCTCAGTTAAGTATTGTAGTATCTGAGGAATGTTTGGGACAAGAGGGTCGAGGCTGTGAGCTTGGTTCCAGGCACAGAATCTCTTCCATTTATCCGAATAGGCTTTTTTGGTACTAGGCCTTCTGGCCTCCATAATGACATCCATAACAGCTTTGGAGAGGGCATTGCTTGCTTGACTAAGGAATCTTCCATGCAGCTAGGTTTAAGGTCTTTAGCTGGCTGTATAGTATTTGATTGTTGTGCTGAGTCAGCAGATGAGGGATTTGAGGCAAAATCCAGGGTGATTCTTGTGCTAAGCTCCTTAAGATTGGGTACCAGTGCTGGCGTGGCCAGTCTGGTGTGATCAGGATCATCTTTGGCTCTTCTTGCCTGGCTTGAGTACCTTTGGCAGGAGAGGCAGTGGTGGGAAAGCGTATACTTGTAGGTTCTCCCAGCTGAATGAGAGGGCATCCACTTTCCATGCGTGTGGATGGTAACTCCTTGTGCAGAATTTTTGTAGCTGGCAGTTTATTGGGGATGCAAACAGATCTATGTCCGGGCTCCACCATTTCTGTGTTATCATTCTGAATATTTGTGGATTCAATTCCCATTCATGGGGATCCATATTGTTTCTGCTTAAGTCATCTGCCAGTGTGTTTTTCTCTCCTGGCAGGAATTGTGCTTGCAGATGAACTTGAAGGTTTATAGCTGTGTTCCACAAGGTCATGGCTTGTCTGCATAGGGGGTAGCAGTGAGTGCCCCCTTGCTTGTTTATGTACCACATAACTGTGGTGTTGTCTGTCTTTAGCAGTAGTTGTCCTGGATGCAGCAGGTCCTTGAAAGCTATAAGGGCATTTTGTACAGTCAGCATCTCGTTTTGATTGATGTGAAGATGCCTTTGCTCTGCGGGCCACGTGCCCAGAATACATTTGCCTGCCATGTGTGCTCCCCAGGCGTAATCCGATGCATCTGTGTCAGTGTTTGCCTGGCTGTGGGTTGTGTAAAAGGCTGTCCCTTGTTGAGGTGACAAGCTTGAGCCCACCACTGAAACTCCTGTTGAAGGCAAGGGATTAGTGGTATAACTGTTTACAAACTTTGACAATGTTGAGACCATACATTCTTTAGGTACCATTGTAGTTTCCTCATATGCAGTCTGGCATATGGAATTAGTAGTATGCAGGATGCCATGTAACCCAAGGCCTGCAGAATTTTTCTTGCAGGGAGTTGGGTCTTTGTTGCCATCAACTGAAAGCATCGAGTCAGTTGTCCTTGCTTGTCTGGCGTGAGATAAGCCATCTAGGCCGTTGTGTTCAAGCTGGCACCCAGGAATATAATCTCTTGTGAGGGCACTAGTTTTGATTTCTTTTCGTTTACTGTGTACCCCAGGCAAATTAATAACTTTTTTTTACAAACGCCAGATGCTTTAGAAGAATGTCCTTGCTCTCTGCTTGAATCAGGCAGTCGTCCAGGTACGGATAAATTTGAATTCCTTTCTGTCTGCAAAATGCAATTACTGGTGCCAGGCACTTTGTGAAGACCCTGGGCGCAATAGATAAGCCAAAGGGCAGTGCAGAGAATTGGTAGTGCATTGAACCAGCTATGAATCCGAGGTATCTTCTGCAGTTTTGTCTGATAGGGACATGCAGGTATGCCTCCTTGTGGTCCAAAGTCACGAGCCAAGCTTTCTTGCCCAGCATGGGAAGAAGCTGCTGTAGTGTCAACATTTTGAATTTCGGAACATCCAGGTAAGTGTTTAGAGATGAAAGATCCAAAATGGGCCTCCAGGCTTTGTCCTTGGTACCAGAAAGAGTCTTAAGTAAAATCCTTGTCCTTGCGCCTGTGATGGTACCTTTTGAATAGCTGTCATATCCATGAGTGCTGTAATTTGTTTTTGAGCCTCTGCCCATTGATCTGGTGGCAGATTTGGCATTCCTTTTAACCTTGGCAGAGTGTGAAAGTGGAACCTGTAACCTTGAAATACAATGTTGAGAACCCACTTGTCTTTGGTGATCATTTGCCAATTGTGGTAGAACAGTGCCAGTTTTCCTCCCAAGGGGGCTGCCAAGAGTGATTTGTTTGGCAGCTGTAGTGGGAAGTCATTGGAGCTGCTTTTTATATGGTTGGTAAAGTAAGTAAACAAATATTCCTTCTAACAATGCATAACTATTGCCATTTAAAGGAGTTTTCCAGACCACAGTAGTAACAAAGCAAACTTAAGAAAGACAAAAAAATAAATAAGTAATGTGATGCAAGGAACTAAGATGTCTCATCTTAGCTATAATATGTTTGAAAATCATATACATTTTAGAGGGCATTATTTCTTGGTTTCTGTGTTTCTGCTATTTTGCCACTGTATCAGGTGAATGTAAATGTGTTGCTCAAGACAGATCATAAAGAATCTGAGTCATTTAAATAGTTTTATTTTAAACATGAGTGGTGGATATCTGGGAACTGTTAGAACTGCAGGCTAAATGCAGAAATATTACAGCACATCTTTGAGTGAAAGGGTGTAAATGTGCTGTGTTGCACAAATAAATGGTATCCTGTGTGTGACCCAGGAGACCTGGGTTCCGCAGGCAGATCTGGTCTCTAAGGAGTTGCTGGAGGTTGGAAAAGTGTGGCATTTAGCTTACTGACGTATATTAAGATAAGGGAAAAAGATTTGTGCCTAGGGTAGCAGCCCACAGTGGAGACTGGTATATCCAGCCCTGCTGCATGTCATTTGGGACTGGTATATCCAGCCCTGCTGCATGTCATTTGGGACTGGTATATCCAGCCCTGCTGCATGTCATTTGG